>NW_025223437.1:357520-408305 GCF_014066325.1 Apis laboriosa | reverse complement strand
AGAGAGAGAGAGAGAGAGAGAGAGAGAGAGAGAGAGAGAGAGAGAGAGAGAGAGAGAGCATAAAATCGCAAATGGAAAATACCATAAAACTATACCTAGAAGAATTATACCGCTTAAACGTGGATCGTGATTGAACATTCTCGTGACCGTTCTCGATATCTTGCATGAAATATAGAGTTTTCTGGGAAATGCAATCATGAAATTGCGGATCCGTTTGCCGGATAAACAAACGTCCGGTCCGGTCATATTATTAAAACGAGTGTCCGTCTGTGTCGTTTCGATTGACCTGCGCGTATAATATTTCAATGGGAATATAAATTAACAGGCCGCACGATGCACGACGGCAATGATGGATGACAAAATATGCGTGCATTTCGCGAACAAAGGGCCGCAACATCAGCGATAAGTGTGACGTTTGTATTAATGAACATTCACGAGTAGAAACCGCGCAGAGATCGATTCTGGACGTTCATTAATGTCGCCTTTTTTTTTTCGAGTATATATATGTATATATAAAGCGTATGAAGTACGCATTGCGTCGCAGAATTCAATAAAAATCTTTCATTTCTTTTTTTTTTTTATTAATAAACATCTTTTTCAACTGCGGATACTAATTGCAATTGTTCATCAATTGCTTTAGCATCTTTTTCGAAACGTGGCACGATTTATTTTAAAATTATACGTGTTCTAAGGATGATCGAAAGACACGCTTTACCTATTTTCATCATTTTTTTTTGGAAAAATCGAAATTTAAAAGTATTCATTCGACGTCTTCTGGACTTTCGAATATTAATATTTATCTTAACCGAGTTAAATCGTTAATTCAACAGATCTGATGCCAATCATTTTCACTATGTATGCAATGACGTACGATTTAAAATTGTTACGGATTATATACCTTGTCGTATGACAAGGCGAAGGAAGGGGGTCATCATCCGACAGCCATTGATATGCAAAGATTTTCTGGATCTTTGAATATTAATTTTAATTACTAATTTATCTTAACCGAAGTTAAATCGTTAATTCAACAGATCTGATGCCAATCATTTCCACTATGTATGACGTACGCAATGATGTACGATTTAAAATTGTTACGAATTATATACCTTGTCGTATGACAAGGCGAAGGAAGGGGGTCATCAGCCATCGACATGCAAAGATTTTCTGGACCTTCGAATATTAATATTTATCTTAACCGAGTTGAATCGTTAATTCAACAGATCTGATGCCAATCATTTCCACTATGCAATGACGTAGAATTTAAAATTGTTACGAATTATATATCTTGTCGTAAGTATCGATGAGAAAAAGGAATAAAAATTCTTTGGATATAAGAGAAAAGGAGATGAAGAATCTATCTCGAGTGTATGTCTAGAAAAATTTCAAAATTTCGAATATTTGAAAATTTATCGACGTTATAATTGGCTACAAAAAGAAAAAAAAATAGTTGCAGTTTATTAAGTTTTCAATCAATTTTCAATTTACTTACTTCAATTTACTTACTTCAATTACATAATATAAATACAGATCCGTACACGAAGATTGTGTTTTCGGCCTGTTATCGTGCTTTTCATTTTCATAGTCGCACGATTAATTTCAGGCACGAAAGTGTATTGTTTAAAGCGCGATTAAATTCGACGCGCACCTGGCTGCATTACGCCGGCCGAAAGTAGTTAACAACTCTATCTCGCGTTAAATGATAGTGGATGGTTACAAGCTTTCGCGTTTATATACCATGTTGCCTGGTTGTTACGGCTTGTCGTGCTGAAAACCGGAAACTTACACACGTTTCGTGCGATAAACTTTCACAATTACGCCACTAATACTCTCTTTATATCGTATCCTTTCTTTCTTAAAATTTTTCTTTATCGTTCTTATTACAATTACAATTAAAATGAAAATTTTAAGGTCAAATTATATCGCGCTATATATCATTGTGACGAAATAATTAATTTCTTTTTCTTTTTGTTTGGGTTTAATATAAATACCTCCTTTTTGGTGAAACGATAGGACTGCGAAGACGTCAAACTCGTGTCTCTGGACGGTGGTGGTGGTTCCTTGGCTCTGGCCTCCACTTCCTGAAGGACAACGAGCCTTCGGTTCTCCTGCCTCCAAGACAACGCGGTGAAACTTTCGAAGAAGGAACCATCCGTTTCTTGAACTCTGGAATAAACCAATTACAACGCTTATTTTTCCTTTCCTTTCTTCATCTTATCGAAAAACATTTCGTGTCAAAAATCTGTTTTATAAATAATCGAATCATATTTATATATATTTCTCGATACAAGAAAAATACAAGATTCTGTTCGAAGATTAAGATTGAAAGGCGACGCGTCGATGATTTCTTCTATGAGATAAGAGGAATTCGACGAAAATTGTGACAAACGATCCACGATCATTTCCATTTTCCATTTTCTCCTCGCACTTGCGTGTGAGCCCAGTCTTGCGTCGTTGCGGTAATATCGATCAGACGTGGTATACGCGCGTTTTTTTCTTTCCACTCCCTCTTAATTAATATTTACCACCACACTGGAGAACATCATACGATAGCGAAATATGTTTGAGAATTGCACGTTTGAAAAGAAAAGAACCATCCAAGCGAGAAAATTTCCCTCTGGACATCGATCCTTCCTCCCTTCGAATTCACGCCCCTTGCCTGATTCTCCCTCATCATTCTTCATCATCCCGAAACGTATCCATTTTTATTCACTTATATTTATTTATATATATTTATTTATTTATATATTTACTTTTTTCAAGATTTTAGTAATTGTCTCTCACATCTGACCGATTCGTTGATAATATTATTATATTATGGATTTGCGCGAAATCAAATTTTTTTTTATCAAAGAAATGGAGGCTACATAACGTAACGTTATACTTTGGAGATTTCTGTTCAAATTTTGAAAAATGAAAATATCCGCAGTGTAATAATCATTTTATCGATCGATTTTTCTTTTAATAAAAACAAACTGAGAAAAAACATTAACATATATATACACATATATATATATATATGTTACATGCATAATAAATTAGAAAAAAACACATGGAAAGGAAGGATCATTCGACAATGGATATTTTATCGAGAACATGATCGCGATAAAATATTATTTTATCAAACAAAGTGGCGCAGCACATTTGTTTCGTAACTTGTTTGATGAAGAAGAAACGGCGTCGAATAAAATTTCCGCAATGGATGACGCCATGTTGATGACGTGGCCGATCCCAATCATATTTCATGGCGACGAATATTTCGAATTAATGAGCGACCAGAGGTAAAGTCAACAGGTATCAATTTTCCTATCCCCATTAATAAAACTATATTTGTATCTCGCTTCGGGATATTTCCAAACGAGCGAATTCAACTTTTTTGTTTATACATTCTTTTTCTCGTTTTTCTTTTTCAAAAATTTCAAAAATCCCACGCACAAATTAATCTCGCCTTATATATAATCATTATACTTAATGGTATAATCATTATACCATTATACTATAATACTATTATACTTTATGTGTAATCACAATCTCCATCGATTTCCTTCGAGTTTGTGAAATTAAAAAAAAATCAGAGAATCAATTACATAATTTTCGAGACGTCGAAAAATAATTCTTTTGAATTGGCTCAAGGAATGAATATATATATATATATATCTTTTTTGAAAACAACATTCGTCCCCGATTCAAGGAGCAGAAATGAAAAATTATGGAGCAGAAATTAAAAAAAATGGAGAATCAATTACATAATTTTTGGAAAAATAATTCAGCTTCTGAATTGACTCGAGAAATGAATATATATATATATATATCTTTTTTGAAAACAATGGACATTCGTCCCCGATTCAAGGACGGAAGGAGAGGAGCAGAAATGAAAAATATGCAGATGAAAGTACGTTAAGCGAGCGTGTCTTTGACGTGTCTAAAGGATCTAATTTAAATCCGAAAGAAGCGACGCCATCGTGTCCCCGAGGAGCGTTTCGACTCGGACATGCCACGATACGAGAGCCATTTTCTTCTGGGAGAGAAATAGAATCAGTATTTCTAGCTCTTTTGCAAATATCCTTCTCTTTGACAACTTGAACGCGGAAATTGATGCGTTTATGATAGCACAGAAATCGGAAACGATCGATGACAATTTTCCGAATTTCCAAATTGAAAAGAGACGACTTAAAAATTTAACAAGGAATTTCGATGATTTGCAAATATCCTTTTCTTTGGGAATTGATGGATTTATACGTGAAAATGGCTCGCAATAAAGAAACGATCGATGACAGTTTTCCCAGAATTTTCAAATTGAAAAGAGACGATTCAAAAATTTAATAAGGAATTTCGATGATTCATAAAAATAGAATCAGTATTTCTAGCTCTTTTGCAAATATCCTTCTCTTTGATAACTTGGAAATTGATGCGTTTATTATAATGATTGATGACAGTTTTTCGAATTTCAAGTTGAAAAGAGACGACTTAAAAATTTAACAAGGAATTTCGATGATTTGCAAATATCCTTTTCTTTGGGAATTGATGGATTTATGCGTGAAAATGGCTCGCAATAAAGAAACGATCGATGACAGTTTTCCCAGAATTTCCAAATTGAAAAGAGACGACTCAAAAATTTAATAAGGAGAATCATTTCGATGATTCGCAAATATCCTTCTCTTTGATAACTCTGGAATTGATGCGTGAAAATGGCTCGCAGCAAAGAAACGATCGATGACAGTTTTCCCAGAATTTCCAAATTGAAAAGAGACGACTCAAAAATTTAATAAGGAGAATCATTTTGAAGGATCTTGAACTTTGTGAAAATCCAAGTTAATTGGATCGAGTAATTAGGTAAATTGCAGATTCGTTGAAAAAGTGGTTCTAATAACTGGGAAATATTTAATTTATTCCGATTTTAAATTCGTGATTTTCGTAATTTTCTAATTAAATTTCGCGGGAGAATTAAGAATTGAATGACTTTACGAAAATCTGTGTAATGTTCCTTTTCGTGGCGTTTCGCAAGAAAATAATAATAAAATCACAAACGTCGATGATTCGGTGATTCAGTTCAACGATATCACGTTTAAACGATCTCAGAAGGCAACGATCGATGTAGTAACACGTTATTCAAGAAATAAACGATTGTTCGTGTAACGTCACAAACGGATTTATGGTTCCTTGGCGCACAGGATTTATGGCACGCTCATTTCAATTTATTGCGTTTTGAATCCCGTTAAAGTGCATTTATTCAGACTTCGTCACGTTCGAGAATGAAACTTTTATATCTCGAAATAACAATAACAAAATATCAAAATCTGTTCGATCAAAAATATATTATACTCTTAGTTGAATCCTCGAAAAAAAAAAAAAAAAAATGAAAGGATCGAATTATCGAGGAAACAGACTTTTCTGTTCGATAATTTAAAGTTGCGGAATTTAATTAAAACACTTTGATTATAGATCAAAGTTCACTCTGTTTCCTGATTAAAATCGAATACTTAAAGCAAGGAAGCTTTATATAATATCAAAGAAGAATTCTCGTTATTCGAATTTCGAACGAAATGATGAAACGTAATATCTGGATTTTATTGCGATTCATTGGTTAATAATATCGAATTGGTTAAGTGACACAAGTACAATCTTTTAAACTTCACTTCTAACCTACTCGTTCTCCTCTCTTTTTGCTTCTCATTTCCTCGATCCAAGTCTTTTACACAACGAACCGAATCTTTTTATAAATCGAACGATCCTAACCGACCTGGCAAAACCTGCAAAAAAATGTTTTCATCCGAGGAAAATACATTGGAAGAGAAATAAAAAGCTATTGTAACGAAGATCAGAAAATATAAAGGTAAGTAAAAATATATAAAATCCAGAAACCCAAGAAAAGAGCACGGAATCGCACGATTGATGTTACGCAGGAGAAGAAACAAAAGCAAGAGAGAGAGAGAGAGAGAGAAAAGGGGACGAAAACGAAAAAGAAAAAGAAAGAGAAACACACGGGCCTAGGTCGAAAGAAAGATATCGATATCTGATGGGACGAGCCATCGTTTACCTCTTTATGCACGGCCTGGCGAGCTAATTTGTACAAAGCACCGTTGCGTATTCGCCACGATATTAATAAACGACCGTGGCTGGAGAATCCAACCATTTCCCCCTTTAATAAACTAACTCCTTAATCTCCACGTGCATCGAGAGTTGACACGATCATCCATGAACCGGAACAGATATTTCTAAAGCGATCTTCCGAGAAAAATCTGAGGCGAATTTAAGCAAACCGACATTGAGCGTCGTCGTTCTGAAAGATGCATAAAATGCTCAGATAAATAAAACCAAACCGTAAAAGTCCAAATTCATTCGGAACGGACGTGATAAAACCCTTTTTTTACAACCCATCAACGCGATATTATTATCCCTCGACCATCGTTTTCTCTCCTTAAAACGAACGTCAAACTTCTATCGTTAAATCCATAATCTGAAAGAAAAAGAGAAAATAAAAAAAAAAAAAAAGAGACAAGGAAAGAGCTTTAACTCCTTTCCTCTTTCTCTCTCTCTATTTCTCTCTCTTTCTCTCTCTTCCCATTATCTCACCTCTTATGATAAACTAAACGGGCGAAAGAAGGATTATTTCTTATCGGAGCAAGAACAAATCTGGCATCTCGTTCGTTCGGTTTCGTTCGGTTTATTTAATTTATTCGAGGATGGCGGGGCGCACAAAGAGACCTTTCCCCCCCTGAAAATGGAATTTCAATGCCGAGAAACGGTTGTAGGGAAGGGGAGAAGGAGGGAAGGAAGCTTAGAGCCGCCATTCCGCTTCCACCGCGCAACGGTTCTCCTCCTCCTCCTCCGCTTCCCCATTTCTGCGACCCTATCATCCCTACTTTCGTTACCTCACGTTTTCTTTGACGTTTCTCTCGGCATCTGTTGCTCTGCATGGGCCGGGCCGAAACGAGGGCACGGGGACGAGGCGGAAGAGGGGAAGAATAAGGGTAAGACGTATCGATAAAGTTCAAAGGGGAGAGGCACATCGAGGGAGATACAAATGATACGTGATGCCGAGGAAATACGGCAGAGACGCGAATCTCCATATATATATATATATAAAGTATATGTATATACTTTATATATCGACCTCGAGAGCTGGTGCATGCACGCGTCACACTTTTCCCCAGTTCACCAATTTCCCTCTTCTCGCGTTTATCCTTCTTCTTTTTTCCTCGTGACAGAAGACGCGTTTAGATTTCAGATAATAGATTCAGAAATAATAAATTAATAAATTATAATAATAATAATAATAAATAAATAAATAAATTAAGTAGATTCAAGTAGAGGGTAATTTTCGAAGGATCGAACGGTGGTAAAAATCATGTCCTCCCTTGCTTCCTAGTTATACAATTTCCCGAAAAATTTCCCGAAAAATTCTTCTTTTCTCGGGAAGGAAGGGAGGGAATTTAATCACTCGGACTTCTTCGTCGTCTTCCATCATAGTTCCTCCCTATTACGTTACAATTCATCCCTCCCACAAGGTACACCGTTCTTTATTTACATCTGCTCCATCATCACAGGGTACACAGGAGGAAGAATCGTCGATCTTCTTCCTCCGTTTTTCCGATGAAAGTTTCGTTTCGAATAGGGTGTTCGTTCGAATTGCTCGAATAGGGTAATAGATTTAACGAGGGTAATTTTCAAAGGCGGTGGAAAAAATCATGTCCTTGTTTTCTACTTTACGATCGTAAAGTAAGAGATATAGTCGAGAATTCTGCTCTCGAAGAAGAAGAAGAAGAAGAAGAAGAAGATTTCTTCTTTTTCGTCCGTATGTTTCATCGATTGGGAAAGAAGGAAAGGGAAAGAGAGAGAAAGAAAGGATACGTTTCGCCGGAGAGAAATTATCTTGTACTCGCGTTCCAATGAAAAAATGTATATTTTTCGGTCGAAATGTAAGAATTGGAAACGTTGTTTAACGTTGTTCGATTTTATTTGCAATTTTTCTTGAGATAATTCTTTTTTTGAGAGAGGATATTATATACAATATAAGTTTCTTGGAGATTGTTTTTCGTTTTTTAATTTTCTTATTAAAAAGAAGCGTTGTAAAGAGTCACACTTATGGATGTGTGATTAGTAACAGTTCCTCGAATCGAATCAGGATATTAGAAAAATGCATACTGGAAAATACTTGGAGAAATTTAAATCTTCAAAATTAATATAATTAGATTTTTTAAATGTAAATAAAATGTATCGATTAAAAGAAGAAAAAGGTTATTGGTGAATCGAAGAAGAAGAAGGCAATTGAAGAAATCTTAAGGATCTTGATCATAAAGTTTTTGAAGTTGAAATGGTTTTATTTTTTTTAAATCCGATATTGTTGGAACAAATTTGATGTATCTCGGTATCAAAGCGTTCAGCTCGTCTGGGAATCGAAAGCGATTCTTTCCTCCGCGTTCCTTCGAGTTTCCTTCGAGCGTGCAATTTATCGAAAGAATAAACTAACTGCTTTCCAAGTGGAATAACTTCCAGCAATATCTCAATTTACGCCAACTAAAGGGAAACGTCTTTAATCAATTATGGTGTCGTTTTAACAAGAATCATCATCGGTTAATCGAGTGTTTTTTTTTTTTTTTTTTTTGAATACTTATCTGATATTACAATGCGACAGTATTTATAACAATTTGTATTGTACGTAGAAAAAATATCGGATTAATTTTCAATTAGATTCAACGAATTAATAAATTAAACGAAATTGTATTATTCATTATAAAATCTCTTCTACATTGAATCATCCCAAATGAAAATTTTCATTCCACAATTATTACATTTTCCAATACGATTTTTTCAATTCAAATCTCTTCCTTTCCTGTTCAAACAACAATGAATATTTGCCGATAAAACACTCCTCGCGCTTCGAATCAAGATTTAAAATTTGTTAACATTTGATATTAAATTTTAGTAGAAAAAGAACGTGCTTAAAAAATTTATCGATACTGGGTCGAAAAAATTATTAAATGGAAGATTCGAAGAAGTAACTCTCAATTCGAAAGTAACTCCTATCAACTGTATATTTCATCCAGGTCGCTTGGCATCTCAGAGTCCAGGCCAGACTCTACTCTCTCAATCTTCCTCGTTTAAGAACTTAAGAAAGATGCTAATCTTATTCGCTGTTAATTGCCGTGCCAGTTAATTAACGCGTCGAGTCGAGAGAGAGAGAGAGAGAAAGAGAGAGAGTTGGACCTTCCTTGAAGAGTCTTTTCAAGTTACTCCCCTCAGTCAGCCAGTGTCAACAAGTGTCACGTTCATCTCACGTGAACACATTTCACGCGAAAAAAGGAAGAAAGGAAAACGTGCAAGAAGAAGATGTATTCCTTTTTTCTCTCTTTTTTCTCTTTTGTTTTCTTATTTTTCTTTTCTTTATTGGTTTAACATTCCATGGAATAAATTTCCGTATTTATTATTATTGTTAATAATTTTGTGAAATTGCGTTCCAAGCAAATGTATACTCGATGGATTAAGTTTGGGGACGAGTGGTCTGATAAAATTCACCATGATAAAGAATAATGAAGAAATGGGACGTGATCTCGATCCTTTTTTTCCTTTCTCTTCTCTCCTTTTCGGCGACCTTCGTCGATCGAATCCCTTTGGGACGAGTAACGTGACGGGAAAACACAGGAAATAAATGGGTTAGCCGCGGTAGAACGACAGTATTAATTATTATCAATTGATACGATTCGAGTATATCAGTAAATTTATATAAAAGAAGATCTGTGAAATTTTTCAATTCTTTCGACGTTAGAAATAATACAACGTCATCTAAAATTCGAAATAAAATAAAAAAAATTCATAATCATCGATAACTAATTCAAAACTTACTTCTATTATTACGATAAACCTTCAAGCTCTTTCACTTGAATCCTATCCTACGTTATAAGAAAAGAGAACACGCAAATACATAATTTATCGTGAAACAATTTATATTTTTATTATTCTTACGCATTAATCATCGTCATTTCGAAAATTGAACCGGTCGTTATTACCCAGATTGATGAGAACTTTCATTGCTCCACCTTGTCTCTCCAAGATTAACTCCTTAAAGAAAAATTGGAAAGTTTCTTCGAAGCGCGGTGAAATTTGATCGGATCCGAGTTTCCGCTCGAAATTGGGGGGAAAAACTTCGTAGATACGTAGTTCCTCTGTCGAAAGATCGAGTCGAATATTTTAATTCGAGCGAAAGATCGAGGCTCGGCCAAGAGAGGAAATCGATTTTTCCACTGTCATCTGAAATGTCATATATGTATATCGTCGGTAAATACGATATTTAATCTTCTCAAAATTTCCAGGTGAAAAGATAGATAGGAAATGGGGATAGGGATTAAGAAGATATAGACGGACACATGGGATTAAAATTCGTCTCATACTTTTGGGGAAGGTCTTGGACGAAATAAAAATTTTTATTTTGTATGCATAGCGAAATCGATGAATTCAATCCGATATTTCTTAAAAAATTCCATTTAACGACACACAGAGTCGTTACATAATTCAACGCAAAAATCCGCGGGATCTTGGAAAACTCGTAAATTGATCTCGCCTCCTAAGAAATTTAAATTCGAGTCACACGGAATAAATCCAATATGCTATATATAAGATATACCGATTTTTCGTTGATACTTTTGAGATTTAACAAATTATATATATATATAAAAAATATACGATCTCTTTCGATTATTAGTTTAGAGGAGGAAGAATAACCTACTATTTCACATCTCCTCGCTGAATTTGAAAATATTCTTCTCGTTCGAAATGCTTTCTATATTCTTCTGCATTCCCTACACACTTGTACAAATTCGTTCACATTTCTTCGAAAGAGAGCCAAACTCCAATGATACAATTCCTCTTCCGAATTTCGTTGCAAATATTTGCCAAAAGATTGGCAAACATTGCACACGTATTCATAAACACATCAAACACGTAATACACACACATATATATAAAATACATTATTATTCTCAAATAGCATAGCAAATATACCAGATAAATTTACCATTACCTCGCATCTTTTCCTTTTTCACACATCTCTCCAAACAAATTATTCCAACGCGTATTAAATTGATTAAATCGACTGAATCAATCCTCGCGTTTCCCCTTTCGAGGATAACCTTTGAGGTAGATCGAAAATTTTGAGCAGAAATGGCGCGCGAAACAATGAAACTGCTTCCATTCACCGATCATGGCGAGTTGATCGATGTCCATCCAACCACCATTACCGGTTTTCGCGAAGTGGAAACGAAACGCGGTCGATCTGGATGAACGTAATGGAGCAAGAGGGAAGAAACTCGAAAGAAATATGGCGGACGAGATAAAAGGATATAAGGAGGGGCGCCTCTCCATGGTCCGCGCGCGACCTTTCTATCCCTCAAGAGTCCAACAGTCCTTCTATTTTTACGAAATCCCTCTCGAAACAAACTCTCCCTTTTCGTCGACGTTAAACGCCGCGTTTCGCCTTTTTTTCTTTTTTATCCTTGCGAATGTCGTTGTGCGGGTTGAGTCGATCTTTGGGAATGGCATTTTTTTTTTCTTATTTCGAAGAATAATTATTAATAGGGAGAATTAAGAATAAATTTATTTGATATTGACGATACGGTTTTGCAACTGTTTCGAAGTATTTTGGAATTTATTATTATATTTTTTATAATATATATTTATTATTATTAAATTTGGATTAACGTTGAAAAATACGTTGAAATGTGAAGGAATTGATTTGAATAATTTGATTTCGAAAAGAAGATTCAAAATCAAATGTGATCGGAATATAAACATTTATAATTCTTCTTTCTATTTCTCTTTTAAATCTTTTCGACATGTTGTAAAACAGTGTAAAAATATCGAGAAGGATTCGCTATGCTCTTCTGTGAAACTTATTCGCAGGAAGGTGACGCGTAATCTCGTTCTTCCTCCTCGTCGACAACACGTAATTATCGTTGACACCTTTTTCTCTGATGTAATTTTTATTCGAGAACGGGGGCAGGATTTTTCATCGCTCGGAAATATTTCCACGGAATTGTTCACCCCGGGAAACGTATTTCTGCTCGTTTCACAGAAAGAGATTCACCCCCAAATGACAGGAAGAAGTAAATTTCATCCTGCGGCACGTGAGCAGATTTCCTTCGTTTCTCGAAATTTTCCGTGATATTATTTACTTGGGAAAAACTTTAAGAAAAAGCTTTGCTCCGTTTCATGCTCACCATTTTCATATATTATTATTTCCCGGAATAATATTCGAAATTTTGAAACTTGTGAAAATGAGAAATATTTTTATCCATCATACCGTTCTCATAAATCGCCATAAATTTTATCTCGAATTTCTCCGTTTTACGAGTACGAAACATTTTTTTCCTCGCTTAAAAAAAAAAACATAATACGTTGATTAAATTTGAGAATTTGTCTCGCTGATTGTCATCCTTCCTCGAGAGAATCTCGAGAGCGGAGGAAAGAGAATTATAAAAATTTTCATAAAAATATAATACAAAATGCAATAAGAATTTTATAATGAGAAATCACTTGCGTTAAATCACAATCTCCTCGATCCACGACTCGAATCTCATCGAGCAAAAGAAAAAACAAACAAGAAAAAAAAAAGAAATTATCGTTACGACATATTAGAAGAAATCGCGCGAAACGCGAGTGACATCGTTCGTTCACGAGCAAAATTAAATATCTGGCGAAAAAATAGCACGTTATCATGAATTAATAATAAAATATGCTTGCACGCAACCTAGTTTTCCAGTGCGGAACAACAAACAATGGCGGAACGTGTGATCCAAGTTGCAAAATGCGGCTTTTAATCAGTGCAATTTAATTACGAAAACGCGAAATGAAGCCCTTAAGCTACACCGAGCGTTCAGTTACAGAATACTGGATCCGTTTCACAGAGAAAGGGTTAGAAAGAGAAAAGGAGAGAAATATCGCGACTCGAAAATCACAATGCCAAGACTCGGAATGGAATAAAGTTTTCTGAAAAAGAAAAGAAAAAAAAAAAAAAAAAGAAGAAAGAGGATCCATAGCTTTGAAGAAATTCACTCAAAGCTCCTTTGGATCGTATTTAATCGTTCTGCCATTTCGTAGATTTATTGCGAGCCATATTTTTGCGACCATTGAAACAAGATATGTGAAAGAAGAATTTGATAATCGTTAGCTATTTTGTGACGGTCGAAGAGCATGGAAGAGAAATTTTGATGAACGAAAATTTTCTAAATTTTTCTTATCGTATTACATTGAATACGAACCTCCTTATTTCATTAAATTTGAAAATATAAAGAAGAAAATTTTTTCCTTCAAAAATTTTCCCCGCTCCGTTTTTATTTTCAATTTTTTTCTTATTTTGCAATTAAAATTATCGCATTAATTAATATCGTGTACATCGTATAGCGTTTAACGATGTCACAAATTTAATCATCCCTTAGTTGTTACAACGTACAAGTGTTTCCCTTGTTAAACGCTGACAACCTGGGTTTGAATGTTTGCTCAGGTTGGCGTAAACAAAACGGTCCAATCTTACGGTTGGATTTGAATGTTGTTTGAGGTTTGATTCGTACACTGTTTGGAGAATACTGATTGGTTTAAAGCGAAGTCGAAATGCTTTAATTTTTACTCCTAATACAAACAATCTAAAAATCAGAATATTAAATTGAATTTCCGAAATTTGAAATCGAGAAATCGAAATGAATTTTTCCCTTCTTATTATTTTTCTTCTCTTTTTTTTCTTTTTTTGTAAACAGACTTATATACATCAAATCGGAAGATCACATCTACTACTCCCAAGATACTATTATTAATTAAAATTTCCTACTGTTGAATATTAAAATGTAATTGAATTAATGAAATTGTACGTATATGTTATAAATATTAATCACCCGATTCGACAAAGGAATATATTTTGCAGAGATAGAATAACTCTACCTGTGTTCAAAGTTTTAATTAAATTGGCAATCCCGAAAGGGGGTCTTTCCTACTCCCCTTTGTGAGTTTCGTGAGATACGTGAAAGGACCCAGTGAAAGGGATTAGGAAACATGATTACGCACTTTGATAGACTATCCGACCGGAAAAAACTAAGTCTAAACATGGAAGGACAAAATGGAGGAACAACAATTATCCTTGCGGACAGAAAATTCGTAGGAAAATTATTATCAATTAGAAGAAATAAAAAATCGACGATTCGAAAAATATTTAAATATTAAATATTAAATATTCGAAAAATATTTTGACACCGTCAAAAATCTCTCCAATCAGGATTAATCATTGCTTCTCTAGTGCATTTCCCTCGAGTCGAACGAACCTAATTACTCGACAACGATGGCAATGATTATTAATTAAAAGAAATGAAAAATCGACGATTCGAAATATGATCGATTTATTTGCAACTCGAAGAATATTTACCACCATCACAAATCTGTTCAATCATGATTAATCATTATTCTCTCTAATCCATTTCTCTCGAGTCGAACAAATCTAATTACTCGACAACGACGATTGTCGATTAAAAGAAATGAAAAATCGACGATTCGAAGGATGATCGATTTACGCAATTCAACAAGAATATTTACGATTAACGTGATTATTATTTTCCCTAATGCATTTCTCTCGAGTCGAACGAACCTAATTAGCGACAACGACGATTATTATTTTCTCTAATTTTCTCTCGAGTCGAACGAATCTAATTAGCGATTATTCGACAACGACGATTGTCAATTAAAAAAAATAAAAAATTAAAATAAGAAATCTAATTATCGATTACTCGACAACGACGATTGTCAATTAAAAGAAATGAAAAATCGACGATTCGAAAAATGATCGATTTACTCGAAAAATATTTACGATTAACGTGATTATTATTTTCCCTAATGCATTTCTTTCGAGTCGAACGAACCTAATTAGCGACAACAACGATTGTTAATTAAAAAAAATAAAAAATTAAAATAAAAAACCTAATTATCGATTACTCGACAACGACGATTGTCAATTAAAAGAAATAAAAAATCGACGATTCGAAAGATGATCGATTTACGCAACTCAAAGAATATTTACGATTAACGTGATTATTATTTTTCCTAATGTATTTTTATCGAGTCGAACGAACCTAATTAGCGACAACGACGATTGTCAATTAAAAGAAATGAAAAATCGACGATTCGAAAGATGATCGATTTACGCAACTCGAAGAATATTTACGATTAATGTAATTATTATTTTCTCTAATTTTCTCTCGAGTCGAACGAATCTAATTATCGATTATTCGACAACGACTGTCAATTAAAAAAAATAAAAAATTAAAATAAAAAACCTAATTATCAATTATTCGACAAGGACGATTGTCAATTGAAAGAAATGAAAAATCGACAATTAGATGATCGACTTACGCAACTCGAAGAATATTCACCACCATTATAAATCTCTTTAATTAGGATCAAGGTAACATTACTTTCTCCAGTGCATTTCGAGTCGAAGGAACTTAATCACCGATTACTCGACGACGACGACGACGACGACGTTGCAACGTGGTGTCGTAGGTGTTCATCGAGCACTCTCGTTCAATGGGTGGACAATCCCCCCAGGTTGACTCGGTCACGTGCTTTTCCTCCCTAATCACCCACCACGATGTCAACAACGCGGGACCGAGAGCTGTTCAACCATTTCACCCATTTCACCCGTCCCATCTAGCTCGTGGAAACACTTTCCCACACAGTTTGGAGAACCTGAAAAGCGACGAGAGGTGGGGCTCTCCTCCTTTCCAATCTCCTCTCGTTCCACCTAACATTCAACCCTCTCTTTTAAAAGATTTGGGAAATTGTTGGCCGCTGTAACGGGGTGGAAGGGGGTGCTCGACAGGTGTTCATCGTTGTTTTTTTTAAGGAAGAAGGAACAATGACTGGATTGGCTTTGCTTGACTCTGTACAATGCGAAAACGGATTTCGAAATACGTGTATATATATATATACGTAAGTATATACGTATATACGTACGCAATGTGCGAGTTAATGCGGTTAATGTGGTAATGTAACGCAATAATAGGTAGTTTGCGTGGGTGGAAATAGCTCTGGGATATGTCGGTATTGATTTTATTGCGCCTACTGTTCCTAGATGGGGAGAGAGAGAAAGAATAAATTAGTTACGGTTACTTTCACTCGTTTCGAAGCTTCCTTTTCCCTTTTTTCTCTAATAAACGAATTTTATACGTTCGAAAGGGAAAATTTATTATTTCCTTTTTTTTTCCCGGAATATAAGAATACATAAGCGTGTTGTTACGATTTAATAGGAATTTACTAATTACTATTTAATAGGGATTGGTAATTGTCAGGTTGTTGTTAAATCCAGAATCACCAGCGTAAATAGCTATGGAGAATAATTAGGGTGAAAGAGAATATATCTAGCTTGCTATTTGGGATATATTAGGACGATATTAATTCTCTCGTATAAATAAATTTCAGGGATTAATTAATATGGAAAGATGTAAGATTTGAGGATATAAAATTACAATTTTTGTAATCTTCGTTCCACCAGAATTAATTGTGCAACTCGTTCTTCGCTAATTCCTTCGTTTCTCTCTTTTCTCTACTGAGATACATTCTCATACGATCCCTCCTCGATATCTTTACGCGAGGAGCGAAGAAGAATTTCCCACATTCACCGCGATAATCCCGTGAAGAGAACTTGGAAACTTCTCTTTCGAAATTTTTTTTCCTCAAAGTGTTTCAAAAAAATAACACTCTCCCTCTCCATCCATTGGCTGAATTAATTAATTCAGCTCCCTCGTATTCATTTGGTGAAATCCAAGATGGATTTTAATAAGCCGCGTGACGTTTACGCAAATTTTTCTTTTTTTTTTTTTTTTTAATTTTCTATGATTGAAGATAAAAATAAGATCGCGTATACCGTGTTCTTTCGCGGAATATTGAAAATGTGCAATAAAATTTTCGTAAAGGGAACGAGTGAACGTTTTGTAAATTAAAAATTGACTTTCCGTTGGGACAATAAATTTCATCAAATTTAATGTGCGTGCAATATTTTTTTGCGAAAGATTAAAAAAAAAAAAAACTTTCTCGAAGAAACAATTAACTCCCTGTTCCGAGTGGAAATTAATTTTTAACGTCTCGCCAAATTAAAAATTTTTTTTTCCAAACGGTTCGACAGAAGCAATTACTGAACAATTTCCCGGATTCTTTTCGACGCAAGTCGATGATATCTCGCAAATATAATCATTACACGTTATAACAAATTTTGTTACACCTATCGTAATTTCAATACGCGTTTTATTAATTGTTTTTATATAGCCTTAAATTCAGATTCAGAATTATTCAGAGTGAAATTCCAACGAATACGAGAGAATATGGAAACATTGTTCCCCTTCGAGAAAACAGGGGAAAAAAAGAAAAAGAAAATATCGTTCGCCACAGGAACAATATCGTCGACAATCTTTCCATCCATCGAGTATACCACCAATCATCTTTGTATACGCCATTTTCCCTTTTCTTCGATAGAAAGAAACGTCTCCTTTCGAAATTTATTGCACGCTCGAAGATTGAAATTGGGATTAGAATTTCCGGCGTCTGTAAATCCAAACCATTCCAGATATATATATATATATATATATATATGATTTAAACCAAGCGGCAAATATATGCGTAATCACGCGGTGGCTAACGTAATAATATCTGAAATTCAGTGAACTCGATCTCGAATTCATTACGCTTGTTCGCCCGTTTATTCGTGCGGGAACTGACGCAAACGTTGCGCCAATGAATGTCAACGTTAATGTATCTGCTCGTCAAAAAAAGGAGGGGGAGTATCCCCTCGTGGCGCGACATTCCCATAAACGCGGTAATTAGCGGTCGAAGCGAGGATCGTTGGTAAATGTAAAGAAACACAGAGAGAAAAAAATTCTCTGCGACAGATGGCTCTGCTGTTTATCGACGCAACGTTTCTCTTTTCACTCTCTCTTTCTCTCTCTCTCTCCATTTCACTCGAAAGAAATCGACTTGGGGAGGAGGGGGGAACAATTTGAGGGATTCAATTTCCAAGAGTTGTTTGTTCGTTTTTCAAAAAGGTGAAAAAAGTTTTGCGAGAAGCTTTTTCTTTTTTCTTTCGATTTTTTTTTCTTTTTTTTTTTTG
Source organism: Apis laboriosa (assembly GCF_014066325.1). Lineage (NCBI taxonomy): Eukaryota > Metazoa > Arthropoda > Insecta > Hymenoptera > Apidae > Apis > Apis laboriosa. The sequence continues at coordinate 390,175 of NW_025223437.1, read as the reverse complement.
CTTTCTCTTCGATTTTCGAAATAATGGAAATTTCGATCTTCGATACTCGAGCATTAGAATGCGAAACGGGCGTTCGTCGCGAGGCGAACCGGCATTCGTCTTCATTTTCCTCGGTTGTCTTCCCCTTCGTGTAATTGTTGGATGCCGCCAGTTTTCGACCAACGTGGTAAATCCACGGGTAATCCCGTGTTTGCTCATAAATTTTTATCAACTCCATCGATTTCGATTTCTCTCCAATTTCGAGTTGAACTTCTTCCCGAAAACCGTAACGGCGAGGTCTCGACGAGAATCGACATAGAGAAATAAAGTTCCTTTTTTTAGCCGATGTTTCTCGCAAATTTTCAAATCATTTTTGTGCGCTGAAATATTCAGGCATTTTAATTAATATAGAATTTTTCGAGCCATTTTTCTTTGGAAACTCTATAATAAGGACGAGAGTACAATTAACATGGAAATTTGAAATTTTTTCTATCAAATGGAACGCAAACCCGAGTTAAAACGAGTGAGATTAAACACACAATAATAAAATGAATCGCAATAACGAATCGTTTAAGCAATAAAAGGAGATGAATTGGCAATTTGTTTCGTGAGCTTTCTAACAATTTAATCAATCGTGCACAACAAAACAACGGATTTATCGGTTAACTTGAAAACTTTAATCATATTTGTTTGTATCATTTCTAGAGAAACGAGAATAAATAATTAAACGCCATCGCGAAAAAGAAGAAATAAATTAGCAAAATTTGTAAAGGAAGAAAAAGGAATGTTCCAATTTTTTTACACTACGTTATGATATAATATAGCTTTACGGCACGTATTACCGACAGGAAGGAAAAGGATCGAATAGACGAGTCGAAATCGTGATCGTACATCGCGGCAGAATTCGCAACACGTCGTGGCCTTAATTGCAAATTAGCAGGGAACCGATATTACCTTGGCCACTCGCCAATCTCCAACTGAGAAGATAGGACGGGAAGACAGGGTTGATGGGGATTCCTTTGAAAAACCACCCACCGGGCAATTCGATAAAATGGGTTCTATTTGCGGAACTCGATTTGTATTTGTCGTCGGAAATTGCAAAAATTGCGATGCGTCAATCGACGAATGAAACTTTCGTATATTAAAAAAAAAAAAAAAGGAAAGTAAGTGAAAAAAAAAAATAAAAATTTCATCCTCGAAACTCGTTCAAAGAATAGAGAATGAACTCATACCGTTGAACTCACTTTTTGTTTTATACCGATATCTCGATCGGTTGCCGAGATATAAACATTCAAAGTGTCCATAGCGCTTGCCAGAATGCCGAGTTTACGAGCAACGTCCGTGACCTACTTTTTTTTACACGAATTACGTCTGTCGCTTGTTTGAAGTTTTGGACATGTCAGCGAGTAAGCTGATGGGGATAGTAAACGATCAAAAATTATCCTTTTATTTACGCGACGATATCTCGGGAACCAGAAGTCGTATCGAGATAAATAAAAAAGCATTTTAAAGGATAAAGTTCCACGTTTCCAATGGTCTTTCGCTTGTTGGCCAAAAGTCATCGTGTTCGGAGTTGTAGCGGTTCAAAGTTTTCCTTATTTTAATTAACTTATTTAATCGTTCAAGATGTAGATATTTAAAAATTGCAAGAATAAGATTCCAAGGCGCTTTTAATGATTTTTCACTCGTTGACTCGTTGACTGGAAGTCAAATATTAGTTCTGAATTTCCAAATAAATTTCTAGATAATATTGGAAATATAGAGAGAAACTGAAAAATATATCAGAAACACGTGTCGATAAAGTGTATTTCCCATTGTATCTTAATTGGCTCGACAATTTTACAAAATGATGGCGCGATAAATTCTCGATTAAATTATCAGAGTGGCGTGTAACGATTAATTCGTTGTCAATTTCTTACGATATCGATAATTATCTCGCTTCGAGTGTCAAAGGATTGAACGTTTCCTCCTGATCGACATTCGACCTTCGCCACGCTTCGCCACGATGTCGAACGTGTAATGTAAGTGGAGTACCAGTGAAATATTATCGGTGACTTCCGTTGGGTTCTGCCGGGCTATTAGTTAATGTTGACGCATAACGGGCGAGCATCGAGCAATATTTAGAGAACGATTAACAAAGCGCTTCGACGAACTCATTAATCAGGAACACCATATTTACACGACCTGTTGTTCGAAGGGAATGGTTCACTCGTAGTAAATTGTCATTCCATTCTAGATCGTTCGAAAGCTTTCAAATGCTCCGTGATTGGTGATCTGAAAACACGGAACGGAATATATATAGAAATAAAATATTCAAAAATATAATTCTCTCTCAACAGTAACGAATCAAACGGAATAAAAAATGTCAAAAATTGCCAAGTTATGTTTCGCATTTATCGAAATTATAAAAATTGCACTTTATTAAAATTCATCCGTCTAACGGAAGTCGAGAATTTCCCTTTGGCGCGAGATATTTTTCTCTCTCGTCCCAGGGAGTGAGTCATTCGAACGCTATATATTCTCATCAATAATTTCTCTACGCAAAGAAGAGAGGCGAACGTTGTCATGTTGGAAAATTCGATCTTTGTTCGAACATCCTCGCATTTATCGCATAACAAAATTGATAATCGAATTGGTCCTCGGAATCAAGAGTCATCTTGGATGCTTTTAAAACGTTTCTTAAGACTCGCGTTCAACCTACAATGCTTTTAAGATACATTTACGATAAAATTCCGTTATGGCCACGAAAATTGAATCATTAAAATTGCAAGATTTATTTATAATATTTACTTTTCTTTTTTGATTAACTATACACTAGTATAATTACGTTAACTAGAGCAATTATTTATTTCTACGAATTTTTATTTTGTCAAAGAAAATTGATGATCGATGAATAAAAATTTAAATCGTCATAATATTTTTCATAAATTTCATTAACTTTCATAAAAATCCATTTACAAATCCGCGTACAATTTTAAAATTACGATAGAAATTTAAAATTCATTAGAACGAAAGGTTTGAAATAATTAATTTTCGTTTTTAAATGTTGGAACGAAATCGTGGCGAGCATTTAGATATATATATATATTTTTTTTTATAGATGGTAACTTGCTCGTTTCGTTTTATTCAAAAGATTCTTGAAAAGTTTCTTTCCGACTTTTTATCGTGGAAATTTTTTCCACGAATATCTTTCGAAGGTATCGAAGAGAAATATTTTAATTGTTGATGTATCCAAGGAAAAATATTACATTCAAATTTTCGTGGCTGTATTTATTCTATCTTTTAAAAATAAATATTTTTCAAATGAATTTTTTTTCCTTTTTTTCCCCTTTTTACGAAAAAACTACAAATGCTAACTTTTCCAACATTCATGAATAGTATTCGATTCGAACAATGAAACAAATTATTTCCTTCATTATTTTTCCATATTTAAGGGGAAAAAATTCTAAAAAAATAATCTTTAACCTTTCTTACAATAATAATAAAATAAATCGAACGAATTAACAATGATTTATATTATTTCGAAGAAAAAACAAAATTAAATATCTTTGCAAAAAGATACAATGATACAATGATTAAAGTTTCTAAAATACTCTAAAAAAAAAAAAAATTTACAGAGAGCGATTTCTCTACGTGGAATGCTCGACGAACCATGAAAAAGCGAACAATTCTTGTCAAGCTCCATGTAGTTTCGAAATTAACCAGCTCGCCTAATTCATCCTTTTCGGTATAAGTCAGTTATTTGGCCTGCTGTGCATAAATAATATTTTTAATCATAAATTTATTTAAACTATAAAAACAACAATACATAAATTAAACTTAAGTATCTCTTATCGTGGAATATCAAATTAATATACAAGTCTCTCTAATTAGATATAAAAAGCCGCCATATTATTTAATTTTAATGATTCAACATTTAATTATTTAATATTTTCTATTAATTTTTATAATAGGGTATCTAATCCTAGTTTTTTTTTAAATTTTTTTATTTCAATATTATAAAATTATAATTATTATTATTTAATTATAAATTTCACCTAAAATTAAAAAATTTAATTATAATATAATATTAATCTTATATTAATCTTATTAGTAATAATTAATTTATAAATCAAGTTTAACCGCTATTGCTGGCCTTATATTTATCTTTATTTTATATTAATTACCGAATTAAACTTTCATTTATTGTTTCAGAATTCATTATTAAATAATTATTTTATTCTATTCGAATCTCGCGGTGAAAATTTAATGGCGTCGGTCGCATTTCAAATTTGTCCAAGGAACCGCTACGTTCGCTCAATGACCAGAATTGTTTCTCCTTTATAGAGAGAAATTGATCTACATCTTTTATACCTGTTATTATTATTATTTCAAATGAAAGATAGCATTGGAAAAATTTCCACGAGAAATATTTACAAAATTTATCTTTTTTTCGAATCGAGAATTGCACGATTAATATACAATTGTTTCGAGATTTCCAAAAATTGTTTTACTCTCTCGTATCTTCAAATTTTTTAACTGGAAATCCAAATGGAAAATTTGTCGGGTAAATTTTCAAATTAAATGTATTTTTTAAGTTTCATAGCGGGGAAAAAATAGCTATGGAAATTTCTTCGGCGAAAAGCATTCGACGTCTCAACGTGCAAAACGAGTTTTCCAATGCGGATTTCCTGCAAGAAACTGAGCACGTTTCATTCATAAATTCATTTCTTCAGTTTTCGTCGCTGTTCCACCCATTTTTTCGGTCAAAGCGCCACCGTTTTTATCTCGATAAGAGGTATTTTTATTTCTCCATACATATCCGTATCCTCATCTTTTTTGTTTTTTCTTCCACCCTTTTTTACCATTCTTTCTTTTCTTTCTTCGTTCCTTATTTCCTGACCTCTCGTAACCATTATCCCTCGCATTATCTCTCATCTGTCGATAGAAATATTTAAAAAAATATTTAGAGAAGAGTTAGATTAATTTTATTCTTGCGTAAAAAATAAATTTCGATAAGAATAAATCCAAAAGTACCAATCGAAAAGTAAATCGATTGATACGTATAAATATTCTCGTCGAACTTCAGATTCCTTTTCTTTTCCTTTTATTTCATTTTTCTTCCCTCGAAAAGTAGCGAGTGATCCATTTTCCCTAGTTTATCTATACCTGGTGGAGATACCTTATTCCCCTGGCGGCGATTCAGCGGATAAGTTCTCCTCCGTGTGAAGTTTCAAACGAAAAAGCAAGTTAAAGGAGAAAAGAATCAAGAACAGTGGGATCTCTCTCTCTCTCTCTCTCTCTTTGGAGTATCAAACTATCGTTTTAAACTGTGCCATCTCGTATACATCTGTCACTCCATATTTATTACAGGATTAAAACGAGCATCGTCCTCATGTTTATTGGTTAAATACTTTTTCTCTCTCTCTCTCTCTCTCTCTCTCTCTCTCTCTCAAGAAAGAACGCCATTCCATGGATTCAACTTGTAAAAAAAAAAGGGATTTGTGAGAAAATTTGTGAGAAACTATTCTTTTTTCTTACCTCGACGTAATGGAAAATATCACGAAGAGAGAGAATTTTTATTTTTTTTTCTTATTTTTCCTCCAACGATCAAATCAAGTCTTGTAATAAGAATTAAATTAATTCTGTAAGGAATCGTCCGTTTTATAAAATTAAAATTCCATTATGGAATTTAAAGTTCACAGAAATTTTATTTATGAATGTTGCCAGCAACACCAAACTATTTCATACTTGCTACCTATTTGTCTTTCTTCGATGCATATTTCAGCTAAATCGTTACATTTTATTTATCGTTTTCAACAAATTCCTTACGATTATTTCGCGCAATCTCGTGATTGGAGTATCCATTCTCCTTCGAACTTTCCCCGATTTTCTCTTAACAAAAAAAGATTATTTAACTTCGATGGAAGTTTATATAACGAGTTAGTAGTGTTAGAATCGTACGAGCATCATTTCTCTCTTACGCTGTTCAATTTACAAAATTTTGGCCAGAGTGAATTTTTAATTCAACGATAATAACATTGCACAACTTCCATCATCCCAACATGTTCAATAATCCACGCGAGGTTGTACACTTGTTGTACTTTTCTCCCTGTATATAACACACGCATCCATCAAAACGATATACATTATTCCTTCGAATACGGCACATGAACGCGGTCCAACAAACTTTCCTTCGCACCTTCGTGAATAATCCTCAACGCGCATGCATGCATACACACACACACACATACGCTTTATCAAAATATTCCACACACGGCTCATCGCTCTTTCTCGTTTAAACAGAATTCGTTTCAGAAATTTTTTCATTGAAAAAAAAAACATTGAAAAAAAGGAAAAATAAAAGATGGAGTCGTGTATCGATCGTGTCGAGGGGATGGTAATAATCGACCACGCCTAATGCTGTTTGCCCCTAGTGGTCGATCGCTTTTTTTTTACAAAGCTCCACCTTTTCTTTGCCAACGATAGTTTCCACATAGCGTCCTCCATTAAGTAACAGGAGAAATTCTTAAGCCCGATCTCGAAGGAGGAGCGGTACGACGGGGACAAAGTAAACGCATTAAGCATCCCTGCGGTTTAACGCTGCGTGAAATACCGATAGCGAGGAGCAAGTCGACTTGGTTAACCATTCGTAAGAATTTCGGGAAATTCTGACGTGCGCTTTTTTCTCCGAGAGAAGAAGCGGTCTCGAATATTTGTATTATATTGATTATAATAAAAATTAATTACACTCTTAAAGTGTAATAAAAATATGTGTGTGTTGGAATTTTATATCCCCTTTTCAAATGAATTGATTAAGGATTAAGCAAGGGAAATAATTAATCGGGTTGAGAAATATTTTTGTAAATTCCTCGAGAAGCATTTTAAATTTTAATTTTATTATGGATATATAACATCTCGTTTATTTTAATTTTAAATTAAATATTTCGTTCCCTTATCGATAAGTTTCTTGTTTTTTATTATTTTCTTTTTTTTAATTAAACTTAAAGTCGAATGATTATTTCGTGTTAGAGATGTAATGATTCGTCAATGATTTTTTTTATATATTCCATATCGTTCCAGAAACTGTCTACTTTTCTTTTTGCCGCCATATTTGATTCGCAAAACTGTGTTAAAATTAATTTTACGGCCATGATACGGAGGATTTTTTAGTCCAGTCATTAATATTTATGAATTAATTTTAAGCTATTTTATATTACAATATTCCCATTTCTCATTATTGTTTATTCATTATATTTTGAAAAGAAAACTAAGCAATATATAATAATATTCTTAACATTGATCAAACGAGTTTCATCATAGCGGATAAAAAGTTACAAAAGTTTATATCTGAAAAGAATATTCCCTCCGCCATCGTGGCGTGCGAGTAAAAAAAAGAAAATAAGAAGCGTGTCCTTGGCGTTCACTGGAAAAAGCGTTCAGCCAATAAACGAACGAACTCCAGTGGAAAAATATCCCACGGGACACGGGCGGCATCCCAAACTCGTCCCGATATCGAGCCAGGGGGATGAGTTGTCCGCCACGAATTGGCCGCCATTTTCACTTCTAATCGAACCGTGCGTGATTCTAAATCCACGAACGTTTCTTCTTCCTACAACTCCGAGAACTCGTCCATTCCTCTTTTTCTTCGATGGGAAAAGGAATTATATCATATTTTTCGCGAAAAATTTACATTTACAACGAAATATTTCGTTTTAATTTAATTTCACTACTAGTTCGTATTCGAATGCGGATGCAAAGTTACTCGTCGAGGAGTAATTGGAATTTGAATAAAATTCTCTCTCTCTCTCTCTCTCTCTCTCTCTCCTTTTTTCCTATAGTAGAAATAAATTCCTTTCGTCTTCTTAATCTTCTTAATTAATTCGCGAAATTTCCATCTCTTCCATCGAAAAGTTTCACGAATCAGATATTCAAAGGAGGTGGAATAAAATGTTTTCCCCAAACGTTTTTTCGTAATCTCAATACGGCGACACACTCGCTAATTCGAACGAGATTCGAATCCCTGAAAAACCTCCCCACTCCACATCAAACGTACAGACGAAATACAGACGAAATATTTCAACGTTCGCACGACCAATAATCCCAATAAATATTCGATTATCGTATACTCGAGGACTGCAAAAAGAATCCATCCGTATCTTTCAAATACTAAACAAAATGGAAGACGAAAGAATTTTTTTCTCCTCGTTGTTGTTGTTGTTGTTGTTGCCATCCGCGACAAAAAGAGGATTACTTTTCCCAAAGAATCCCACGATAAATCAATTATTCTACACGCATTATTGCTCACAGATCCCTGCCAATTGAATATTTCTTACGATAAATAGCCTGCACAATAAACGTCCCTCCTCCCATTTTCCACGAGATATCTTCGGTTAACGAGTTTCCTCCCCTCTGAATCGAACTCGCATTCGCAAGTTTTCGCGAGTCTTACACGGCTCGTCCCTCGAGAGGGGGCCTGGTCGAGGAGAAAATTCGCGTTGTAAAGGAATACAAGGAGGATGGAGGGGGGAGGAGAGAGGCGTAACAGGTATCCGGGCGGAGGGTGAGCAAGGATGCTTGATGATTGAAGCCAGGTGGAATAAATTGGAAACTCGAACGAAACCATTGTTGATAAATCAAAAAAAAGTCTTCTCGACGATGACTCGATGGTGAGACGAAGAGAGAGAGAGAGAGAGAAAGGAGGAGAAGAAATGTCGACCAACGAGGAGAAGAAGGAACCACCACGGATGGAAAAGTTAAGAACCGAGAACAACAACTTCCATTCTCGCCCGCGACTTCTTTTCCTTTCTTACCAGTCTCGTTCCATTATTTGCCCTTTTTTAAAATTAACGAACGAGTGAAATTGGAACGGATTGGTGAAGGTAATAAATAAGTGAAGATTTCACGAATTATACTTGATTTTTCTCCATTTCTTTTTTCTTTTTTTTAATTACGAGGGGGTGGTTCGAGTCAAATTTCTGAAATATAGAAAGGATAAATTTGATGTTTTATATAATTTTTGTGATTCTATTGTTTCAGAGGACTGAGAAGAATATAAGGGTTGTAAGAGACGAAGATTTTCTGTTTGGATTTTGTGCGTGGAGGAAGGGGAGAGGGTTGATTGGAGACGTGACTTCTAGATATTTTTGGGAATTAACCGTCTGTTTGAGGTACGCTCGAGCGCTTGAGGTTACCGGCTCGTGAAGAGTTTCTTGGCGTTTTAAGTCTCCTTAATGACTCCGTGAGAACAGATACAAATTTGAAGTCCAATATATTTAAATTATTTTTTCCATATTTTCCATCCTGTCTTTCTCACTTTTTATTCGATTCTAAGAAAAAGGAAAATCCTTTGAAATCAAATAAATTATATTTATTTTACTTTGTACGAAATTATCGATATTATCGCCTATTTTTCTTCCATTTTTAGTCTAATGTAAATTATTTTTTCTCATCCTGTCTTTTTATTCGATTCTTTAATTATCTTTTAGAAAATAAATATATATTTGAAATAAAGCTCCAGGAGAAGCGTTGTTTCTAGCAAAAAGAAAAATCCTTTGAAATCAAATAAATTATATTTATTTTACTTTGTACGAAATTATCGCCCATTTTCCTCTCATTTTTAGTCTAATATAAATTATTTTTTCTCATCCTGTCTTTTTATTCGATTCTTTCATCATCTTTTCAAAAATAGATATATAATAATAATAAGATATATGAAATAAAGCTCCAGGAGAAGCGTTGTTTCTAACAAAAAAAAAAAAAAATCCTTTGAAATCAAATAAATTATATTTATTTTACTTTGTACGAAATTATCGATATTATCGCCCATTTTCCTTTCATTTTCAATCTAATGTAAATTATTCTTTCCCTTTTTATTCGATTCTTTCATCATCTTTTAGAAAATAAATATATATGAAATAAAGCTCGAGGAGAAACTCCAGTTTTCTAACAAAAAGAAAAATCCTCTGAAATTAACATAAAATAAATTGTATTTACGTACTTACTTTGAACCTCGATATTATTACACGTTTTCCTCCCTGATTCTGATATGCAAATTCCAGGCCCCATCGAGAACCTCTGGCAGGTGAAACTTTCGTTTTATCGAAATTCATATCGCAATTTCAACTTTTCAACCACGCTCACGCCTCGCCCCCCCCCCCACTCTCTCTGCTCTCCAACCCGTGACAGACGTCGCGAATTTCTGTGTATTCAAGGAAAGGGCGAGAGTGCGCGCCTTTCTGGAAAATATTTCACGCGACCCTGCCAACTTTGAGAGGGCGAAACTGTCCCTGCGAGTTCTACTATAATGTAGTATACCGATCGCACAAAGGATCCTTTCTCGATCCCTTTTCCAACTTTTCTTCCCTCCTTTGAAAACGGAAAGAGCTTTGTTTCACAATCCTTCTTGCTTTACCATCGATCGAGCTTTTTTTAATCGAGAGGCCAATTAAAAAATTTATCTCTAACTCTCGTGTCATTTCTGATTTGAATATAAATTACATTTATATTCTACCAAGTTGGAAGAATTTTGAAAAATAATTATCGATTACGTTTTAATTATCGATTACAAATAATTAACGATTACATTTATATTCTACCAAGTTGGAAGAATTTTGAAAAATAATTATCGATTACATTTTAATTATCGATTACAAATAATTAACGATTACATTTATATTCTCCCAAGTTGGAAGAATTTTGAAAAATAATTATCGATTACAAATAATTAACGATTACATTTACATTCTCCCAAGTTGGAGGAATTTTGAAAAATAATTATTCTCCCAATTCCTGTAAAATTTCGCGCATAATTCGGAAACGAAATTACGATTCCACGTAACGAGAGAATAAACGCGAGTTTCGGCCGCTGTCGGCTAACCTAGTTACCCTCGACTATGCTCTAATCGGTTCGAGTTTCACCAGAGAGAAAGTTGTTTAAACAGCTTAACAATAACACTGTTTACTGCTTTATTTTATTTGTGAACGTGTCCCGTTCAAGAAAAAAAAAATATAGGATAATAATAAACAGGATTTTATTTTCGAAGAAAAAAAAGAGAGGGAAAGGGAAAAGCCCTTGTGAACGATTTGAAAAAAAAATTCAATTTTTCGAAAGCTTCACGGTGTTGTCTTTTCTCTTTTCATTTGAAAACAGCCACGGGGGAAAATTTTAATTACCTTTTGTGGAAAAAACACGCGGTAGAAATTTATGGAAAATTGATCTTAAGCTTTTCTTCACCTGATCCAGAAATTATTATTATTATTATTATTATTATTATTATTATTATTATTATAACGTAATACATCGCGCGATGATATCACTAACGAGTTGTAAATTCGTTCGATTTCGACTCGAATCGAAATGGAAAGATCGATAAATTGATTGGTTTTTGTTTTGTTCGAGAGTCTCGCTCCTCGGGATACGATTTCGAACGTTCGATTTCACACGATTACGGCGGGACAGCTCTTTGGAAACTCGATTTCATTCGACGAACGATCTCGAAGATCGCCCCATCTGCTCCCCCTCACGACTCATTAAAATCTATCGTGCACGTTGTCCACTTATCATGGGAATCGATTTTGATTGGATTTCATCCTCCCCCTTTTCTCTCTTCCTGTCACAATCAATTAATCCCTGCCCCGTATTTATCGGATATAAAACTCGCCTATACATTATTATGACCATCTCTACAGTAATAATTTTTAAGTATCTTTGACTCTTTAAGTATCGTCCACGTGGAAAATAAAAATTTTCCTTTTAAAAGTATAAGTGTATTGAAGGGTTATCTTGGATGATCGAGGTTAAATAATTGAATAGAGAAAGATTTTTATATTTTTATATATTCTTTTTTTGAAAATCGTACCTTTTTCCATCACTTTAATTTGTTTTTTTTTTTTTTTTTTTTTTTTTATCTGTTTGGTATATCATGATTTAACGCGGCAGCAGGGAAAGATATAACGTTGGTCGTTGAGAGTTATGTCTGGCTACGGATGGCCCTACTTCACTTGAATTGGTCAGACTTACGCTCTCCCTTGCAATTTATTTAAAACCGATAGAACTTTTTACTGCGTCATTTCGTTGCATCCATATCGTATTTTAAGTAAAGTATCTGCTGAATTATATAATTAATTATCCATTCCTTCGAATTATAAATTACATTTTTGTATATTTATATCCGTTTACTTTTATCCGTGAATTTCTATAATCCCGGATAAAAAGACGAATTTTTCAACAAGGTTTCCAGCCTTACAATTTTTTTTTCTTTGTTTAATAATCTTACAATTACTTAATTAATTAATCTTACAATTATTTAATAAACTTCCAATTATTTTTTTTTTTATATATTATATATATATATTCCACGTTTCGAAATATATTTGCTTGGGAAAATATAATTCACGGTTGAATTTCAAAAGTTGATCGTGTCACGATCGAGGTCAGTTCGCTGGTCCATTTATATAAAAGTTAGCCGAATGTCGAAATACTTTTCGCGTATAATAAAAATTAATAACTCTGGTAAAAAAAAAAAAAAAAAAAAAAGAAGAGACTATCGAATTAATCCAATGAAAATAACGACGATATCTTAATAAAAAATAAATGTATAAATCAACTCGTTTAATAAAATTAAATTTTCTTCCATCCAACGATTTTACGTTTTTTCGTTGAAATGTGGATCGAGGAAGCATCAATGGAGAACACGAAATTCGTTGAATTTTGCTTTCGTATTGGCGTCCGTTTAGAAATGTTATTCGTTGCCGGTTAATTGAAGCGACCTGAGACAAATCAGTGATCAGTGCAGTTAATCGAAAAGCTTAGTGGAATTTAGGGACAAACGGATTAAACTATCGATGCGTAGCTTCTGAAACGGAGGCAAAATCCCTGTATAGGATTATACTATACAATGGACAATGAAATTAATCGAGTCGTCTCTTCGTAGTCGTCGTCTGTTATTTCGATCTTGCGTTCAGAATTTAATGTTAATTAATCAACATTAAATTTTCGTATCGCTCGGATTAATTTAACGAGGAATAGAAAAGAAGCGAGCGAATTTATTTATTTAAACCATCCATCCATCCATCGTCTTCCACTTGCATTCTATGTAATAAAGAATTTTATCTTGGATACGAAATTTCAACGAGTGATTATTCGGATCGACGGATTTCTATCATATAACGTCGCTCCATTCATCTAGAACGAGGATCATAATCAAATATAAATGCACGACAGCAAAAAATTATTACCGCCAGTAAAAATTTATTACCATTTATCAACCGAAGCTTAACATTTCCTATTTTTATCCCTGAATTCTTACACTTTCCCCTATTTTCAATCCCACACATTTTATTTTCATCTCTAAACTATATAAGAACGTTCGTATTTAAAAAATTAATTCTATATATATTACAACTTAATACTTACTTAATATTACTTTTTCTTAAGATTTAAGATTTTAATTAAACGATCGACATGCACAACCGACTGATCCTCCCATTAAACAAACATCTCGAATCTGGCCGAACGAGGCCAGAAAAAAATCGATCCATTGATCCCCATCGAATGGGGAAATTTATAATTTCATCAACTTTCCCCCAAACTCCTCCCGAGCTATCGAGCACATTGTATCAAACTACTTATCTAATCCCTAAAACCGAAAAAGTTCAAAGCCCATCTTTCAACTTTCTTCAATCCCTTCTTCCCCCACCTTCCACCATCCCCATGCTTTGTCGGCCAAAGCAATTCCCAACTTCCCCTCCCCTCCCCTCCCTCCTGTCGTCCCGCCGAGACGAATCGAGAATCGGTGGCCCATCCAGAGAGAAGGGGGCGCGCGAAGAAGGAGGAAGAGCGCGCGTGTGCGTGTACTCACCCGGAGGTGGCTTGTATGTCGACTTCCGGCCAGGAGGGCCTCCTTCGGCAGAACATCAAAGGGGGCCGATCGGCGGAACCGGTGCTCCTTCGGAAGGAGCCGACCCTGCGGGGCGAGGTGGTGCCCGACCCGCTCCCTGCGGCTGGGTGCACCGTCAGCCCGGGGGAGGAAGTGCACTCGAGAGTTCGTCTGCGTGTCGACAACGAGCGGCCGTGGGAGATGGTCCCGGCACCCGGCGGTGGCACCACCTGTAACAGTGCGCCACGGTAAACAGAGGCTCGAGCTGCAATTAAACTCTTCGACTCGCGTGTGCTTTTTTTTTTTTGCTTCTCTCTCTCTCTCTCTCTCTCTCTCTCTCTATCTATCTTTCTTTCTCTCGTGATATTCGTGGCTCTGACAATCAATCGTAAAGTTCGGGAAATTCTGGGTTGAGAATTTTTGAGAATCTACTACGAGACGTGAGATTCGTAATTTTGAAAATTTTGAAAATTTTGAAATATAATTTTCGTGCGGTATTGAGTTTTGAGAATTTTCTTTGGGAATTTTTCGATTTTTCTCACCTCAATTGGTGATATTTGTCACTTTGCGAATTTGAAATGTATTTGAAATAGTGGTCTTCGAAACTCTAATTTGAGAATTTTTGGATTTTTTTCATCCTCGTGATGTGTGTAATATTCTTGATTTTGAAAATTTTGAAATGTAGTCTTCGAAACTTTGACTTGAGAATTTTTGGATTTTCCTGGCCTTCGTGATGTGTGTAATATTCTTGATTTTGAAAATTTTGAAATGTAGTCTTCGAAACTTTGACTTGAGAATTTTTGGATTTTTTCTGGGCTTCGTGAGACGTGATATTCGTGACTTTGAAAATTTTGAAATGTAGTCTTCGAAACTTTGATTTGAGAATTTTTGGATTTTCCTGGCCTTCGTGAGGCGTGATATTCGTGAATTTGAGAATCTGATTTGAGAATTTTTGGATTATTCCGATTCTCATGAAGCGTGATATTGGTAATTTTGAAAATTTTGAAATATAATTGCGATAATCGTGAATTTGAGTTTGGAAATTTGATTTGAGAATTTTTGGATTTTTTTCATCCTCGTGATGTGTGTAATATTCTTGATTTTGAAAATTTTGAAACGTAGTCTTCGAAACTTTGACTTGAGAATTTTTGAATTTTTTTGTGAGACGTGATATAATTGACTTTGAAAATTTTGAAATGTAGTCTTCGAAACTTTGACTTGAGAATTTTTGGATTTTTCTTCGTGATGCGTGATATTCGTGAATTTGAGAATCTGATTTGAGAATTTTTGGATTATTCCGATTCTCGTGAGGCGTGATATTGGTAATTTTGAAAATTTTGAAATATAATTGTAGTGCGATAATCGTGAATTTGAGTTTGGGAATTTGATTTGAGAATTTTTGGATTTTTTCACCCTCGTGAAAATTTTGAAATGTAGTCTTCGAAACTCTGACTTGAGAATTTTTTTATTTTTTCTGAGCCTCGTAAGGTGTGATATTCTGACTTTGAAAATTTTGAAATATAATCCTCAGCAATTTGATGAGTTTGAGAATTTTTAGAGAATTTTTCTGATATCGTACGAGGCTTGATATTCGCGATTAAAAATTTCGAAACGTTGCTTCCAGTTTTCTGACGAGATATGATATACGAGTTTGGAAATTTTTAAATTTTCATATAACATTCCCGAGTTTTCTGATCTCCGTGTGATATAATATTATATACAAATTTCGTAAATGATTTCGAGAATCGTTAAATTTCTTTTAAAATTTCTACGCGACACTTGTTGCGGGAAACGCGGTTTCTAGACGAGGGTAAGACACGGTTCACACGGTTATGGTTAATTTAGATGCATTAGATACTTTAAATACGATAATATGCCTTATATTATTACATTATGTGGGAAGAATAATGTACTTTATATGCGACTTACTACTTCTATTATTAAAGGAACATGTACTTAAAATCTCTCTAGTTAGTTGTTTCGATTAAAGATAGAACTACCGCTCGCCAAATTATAGCGAAACTTTATCGAACTTTATCACGCCATAACAAATATTAACAAATCATTCCGTGATAATCTATCAAATTTCACGATATTATCACGTATCACGATATTAACAATATCACGATATTCTCGATAGCCATTTTGCACAGGTAAATTTTATTCCACGTATATAATTTAAAATAAGTAAATCGCGCCATAAGTAAATCCTATATTCCTACAATTATACTACGCGTTGGAAATGGCCACGTGTCCCGAATTCCACGGTCATTATTCCACGAGCAAATTTGATTACTACTACTACAACTTGGCGAGCAAAGCTCGTCTGAATAATGAATTAAAAAAAGAAAAAAAAAAAAAGAAAGAAAGAAAGAAAGAAAGAAAGAAGAAGCGAAAGTTTGCCGATTCTCCGTTCGATTACATTCTAAGGGTACCTCCACCTGACTCGCTCCCTCGAAAGCACCACCGCTTATTAAAAAGTTTCAACGTCCCCGTTTCCCACGCGAGGCCGCGTCGGTCTTGACAAGGGTACAAGAGTCGATTGCTCGACAATCGTTCCCTCAACGCGCGTAATCTACCCTCTCAAGGATACAAAGTAACGAAGAATAATTTCTCGCTTAATAGTAAACCTCGAATTATTCCGAGGACGAACAGAAATATCGAATTAAACGTTTCTCATGCAATATAATTCATCATTTATACCACTACTTTCCTACTTTCGCGAATATTACGAATTATACACACGAGTATATTTATTTCCAACGTTTTCAAAACTATTCTCTTTCTCTCTCTCTTCTCCAATTACTATCTCGTCATCAACAATCGTCGATATTCCTCGAACGAACAGAAATATCGAATTAAACGTTTCTCATGCAATATAATTGATCATTTATATCACTACTTTCCTACTCTCGCGAATATTACGAATTATACACACGAGTATATTTATTTCCAATGTTTTCANTCTCTCTCTCTCTCTCTCTCTCTCTTTCTCTCTTCTCCAACCACTAACTCGTCATCAACAATAGTCGATATTCCTCGAACGAACAGAAATATCGAATTAAACGTTTCTCATGGAATATAATTTATATATATAATTGATCACTACTTTTCTACTTTCTACTTTCGCGAATATTACGAATTATACACACGAGTATATTCAATTCCAACGATTTCAAAACTATTCTCTTTCTCTTTTTCTCTCTCCTCCAACCACTATCTCGTCATCAACAATCGTCAATACGAACAGAAATATCGAATTAAACGTTTCTCATGGAATATAATTGATCATTTATATATATAATTGATCATTACTCTTCTACTTTCTACTTTCGCGAATATTACGAATATTACGAGTATATTCAATTCAACAATTTCAAAACTATTCTCTTTCTCTCTCTCTCTTCTCCAATTATATATCTCGTCATCAACAATTATCGATATTCTCCGAACGAACAGAAATATCGAATTAAACGTTTCTCATGGAATATAATTTATCATTTATACCATTACTTTATTATTTTCTAATTTCGCGAATATTACGAATTATACACACGAATATATTCAATTCCAACGTTTTCAAAACTATTCTCTTTCTCTTTTTCTCTCTTCTCCAACCATTTCGTCATCAACAATCGTCGATATTCCCTGAACGAGGACGAACAAAAATATCGAATTAAACGTTTCTCATGGAATATAATTGATCATTTATATATATATATAATTGATATTACATTTATATATATAATTTATATATATAAAATTGATCACTACTTTTCTACTTTCTACTTTCGCGAATATTACGAATTATACACACGAGTATATTCAATTCCAACGATTTCAAAACTATTCTCTTTCTCTTTTTCTCTCTCCTCCAACCACTATCTCGTCATCAACAATCGTCAATACGAACAGAAATATCAAATTAAACGTTTCTCATGGAATATAATTTATCATTTATATATATAATTGATCACTACTTTTCTACTTTCTACTTTCGCGAATATTACGAATTATACACACAAGTATATTCAATTCCAACGATTTCAAAACTATTTTCTTTCTCTCTCTCTCTCTCTCTTGTCCAACCACTATCTCGTCATCAACAATCGTCGATATTCCCTGAACGAGGACGAACAGAAATATCGAATTAAACGTTTCTCATGGAATATAATTTATCATTTATATATATAATTGATATTACATTTATATATATAATTTATATATATAATTGATCACTACTTTTCTACTTTCTACTTTCGCGAATATTACGAATTATACACACGAGTATATTTATTTCCAATGTTTTCAAAACTATTCTCTTTCTCTCTCTCTCTTCTCCAATTACTATCTCGTCATCAACAATCGTCGATACGAACAGAAATATCGAATTAAACGTTTCTCATGGAATATAATTGATCATTTATATATATATAATTGATATTACATTTATATATATAATTTATATATATAAAATTGATCACTACTTTTCTACTTTCTACTTTCGCGAATATTACGAATTATACACGAGTATATTCAATTCCAACGATTTCAAAACTATTCTTTTTCTCTCTCTCCTCCAATTACTATCTCGTCATCAACAATCGTCGATACGAATTTCAAATCCAAATTCTTGCTCTCACCTTTGGATACCCATGAGGGGTGGACTGTTGCGCCGTCGAATTGGTGTTGGTTGTGCTCGTCACGCTGCCGGTCGAGCCGCTCCTCCCCGTCGCGCTTGATCCCGAATCCTCGCGGCTGAACGAGAACCTCTTCGGGCTCAGGCTCAAACTGGCCACGCTGTCCGTCACGTACTGTTGCAACGAGTTGAAGAAGCTCATCTCGTCTATAATCTGTCTCTGTCTATCTATTTATATATCCCTTTCTCTCTCTCTCTCTCTCTCTCTCTCCCTTTCTCACACTGAAACGATACACTGGGCCGCGATAATCGGGCCAATCGTCATCGTTTTCGCCTTCCCCCGAGCGAGAACAAGAAGAGGAAGAAGGGATTCGTTTCGCAGGCGGCTAATTTCGCTATTCGAGTTCGCTCGCATCGATCTCGAGGCGACGATACACGAGTAGGAGGGAGGGACGGGGGGGGGGGAGGGGGAATAAAGAAAAGAACGCCTCGACCTCGACGACTTTCCTCGCGATTCTTTCCTTTCCGCGTCACGGCCGTATCGATTCTCCACCCATTCGCGGCAACACGGGGCGCCGCTTCCTTCCTCCTCGCGATCGCTCCAGCAACCAGGCTGAGACTTAAGTCATCGCCCTGTCCTCGCCACGTGCCCTCGTCCCTTCGTTTCCTTCCACGATTCGCCGCTTCGTCTGGAAACAACACAGATACGATTTTTTTTTTTTCTCGAGGAAAGAGTTCTTTTGGGAGGCGCTCGATCAAAAGTGACAAAGTGAAAAGTCGAGGGTTGTTCGATTCAAGTTTATTTTCAGAGTTTATGGAGATTTTTCTTTGAGGATATATTTTTTTATAATGTAATGGTTAAGAATAAAATGTTAAAATAATGTTAAAATATGTAATGTGAAATATAAATACTTTCTTTAACGCGTGTTTCGAGAGAGATTCAGTGTGGATGATGAAAAGAATAATTTGCAAGTTACGATGATACTTTCCATGAAAATATCAAAGCAACGAATATTTATTATTTATTATTAAAAAAAAAAATGAATATATATAAAAGATAAATATTCATTTTATCTATATAGGATGTACTTTTGGGTGATGCTACTAAAGCAAAAGAAAAAATTGGTTTGGAAACCTACCATTACATTTGAGGTATTTATATAAAATTATTATTCTTTATTCTCATGCTAATTATCAATTAAATATTTTATGTTTAATCATACACAAAATTATATATGTTTTAGAATCTTGTAAAAGATATGATGGATTCTGATTTAGAATTAATGAGGGAAAAATACAAAATGGTTAAAATTATTTTTAATATAAAAAGTTAATTAATTAATATTAAAAATACATTCTATGATGTCTCTGTGAGACAACAATATTTATAAAAAATTGATAAGTTAGATTATAAGAAAATTCGAATAATAATAAAAGCAACGAATATTTGTTTCCCAGATCGAAAAACGAAGGTTATTATATCTATAGCCACAAAAATCCATCCATCGTTCCCATTTTCGAGAACCCTTTCCCCTTTCTCAAGAGAAATGAATCGCCTCGAGGATTTCTTTTCTCCCCCCACCTTTCTTCCAAAACGACTAATAATTCTCGCTCGACGAACGAATTCGAAATATTCGAAAGGTATTCGAAAGGGGAAAGAGGATAATAGGAGCTTTCGAAGGGGGATGGGAGAGATATTCGGTAAAATCGAAATGACGAAGAACCGTCACATTTCCGGCGTGCGGTTTCATCGGCGGGCGCCGATCGCGACGGCCTCTCGAGGGACGAATCGATCGAACGATCGCCGATTATTAATGGAAATTTTCCACGTGGAGAATGGGTCGTTCGACCAAGTTTTATTATTAGTGCAAAACGAGGGAGAGAGGGGGTATCTCGAAGGGGATGGTGATTGAGAAAACGAGGGTTGACGGGGGTTGCTCAGTAAATTGAGTTGTTTAATTCGTGTTTTTGGTATAATAATGATAATAATATCTGTTTTAACAATATGTGATACGATTGTTGATTGAACATATCCTTCCATCGATTATTCGGATAATGCAGAAATTCAATTGGAAATTAAATTTCGTCACGGAGGGATGCGTAAAAGAAGCGTGATTAATTTTCGCGAAATGGGAGGAGGGAAAAATTCCCTAATTCGGTTTAAAAAAATAATGGACCGTTTTTCAAAGTTTTTCGAGCAGTTTTAATTTGTCGGACCGTGTCGAACAGAAACGAAAATTTTGAAATGTCGTGTGCTACGTTGCAAAAGGGGGATTAATTTCATTGATTCGATTGCTCGGGGTAGTCATCGATAAATGTAAAAAAAAATGAAAAAGTTCAAGCATCCATAGTTGATTCGATCTGGAAACTAATAAAATTAAAGTAAAAGATAACAATCGTAACAGCGTGTCAGTGGAAAAATCGAAAATTCACGTTCATCGAACTAATGTTAAAATATCAGCTACAATTATTGAAAAATTCCTGCAATTATTGAAAATTATTGAAAAATTCTCATCGCGAAGTTGATTAAACGAATTTCACTCTGTATATTTAAATACACATTTTCAGAAACAGCATAGAAACATAATATATCAGAAGAAAGATTGTGCGAGCAACTGTTACGAAATTTGTATAATGAACAGCACGAAAAGAAGACTAAAATAAAAATAAGAAGCCGAAACAATAACTTCGACGATGATCTTAAATCCATTAAATGTTTTAAGAATACACTTAAGAATACACTTTCTCTTCTTTTAATAAATTAAATTAAGCCTGGACTTTAAAATCTTTTTAAGATCCATCCATCGTTATTTCTCTAAAACTTTATTTTTAAAACTAAATTTTAAAATTAATATAGTATAAAATTTATTATTATATTGAGATATTTATTGATTTATTAATTTTTAAAAGTTTATAAAAAATACATGTTTTATTAAAGATTTGTGAATAAATTTAATATATTTATAGTTAAAAGTAATGTGAGTGAATAGGATTTAAATATTAAATAGTAGAATAATTTTTGTATCTTTTGTATCAGGGTTGATTAAAAATATTATAATAATTTATATATCTCGAAAATAAAAGAGCTAAATTTATAAAATGTTTTTTGTGTGGCAATAAAATTATAAATATAAATTTAGAAATTATATGTTAAACGAATTTATTAATATCTAGTTTTTTTAGAAATAAATTTAATTTAGATATAAAAATTTTATAAATTAAAATTATAGTTTTTGATTTATAATTTTTATATTAAAAATTTATGAGATAAACTATAAATTTATTAGTAAAAATTTTTATTTAAAAATTAAAATTTTATGGAAATAATATTTATTTTTAATTTAAAAAATTTAATAATTTATTAGTTAATATAGAATATAAAAAATTTAGATTAAGAATTTTATTTTATTTATTATATAAAAATATATATTTAAATTTATAAAGTATAGTAATAATGATTAAATAAGTAATAAATTTATATATAATTATAATTTTGTAATATATATAATATAATTTAAAGGAACTCGGCAAAATTATTATTCACCCATGTTTATCAAAAACATGTCCTATTTTGTTTATAATTTTAGATCGATCTGCTCCATGAATTTAAAATTTAAATATCTGCAGTATATTGACTGTACAAAGATAGCATAATAAATTCTCTCTTAATTGAAGAATTGAATGAATGGATTAATGAAATAATTATTTTAGTAAAAAAAAAAAAAAAAACAAATTTCAACTCTTCGGTCACCATATATACTTCGCCATCTCTAAATCTCGTGATTACTCACGATTATTAGAAACTTATTGGAAATTCGATGAACAATCCGGGCTGGAGCCCTTCTTGTCGCAACCAACCCGTCCACAGCGATTAATTAACCCCTTAATCGATACCTCTGCTTCGAGAGATCGCCGATATTCCCCCTTCTCCCCCCCCGAAGAGAACAAAACCGACAATTTGCCCGTTTAAATCGATCGAACCACCCCTTTGTCGAGATTGCATCGATCGATTAACCTCTCGATTCTGTCGAAATTTCGATCGAGGAAATAATAAATAGCGGATTTGTTTCGAAGAGAATCGAGGGGGAAGGAAAATTTGTTGAGAAGGGATATTTACACAATGATGATATTTACACTGTTATCGCTATATCAGCTTTTATTATGGAGATCTTGGCCAAGAGTTTATGGAATTCGTAACGATCGAGGGAGGGCAACGTTCGAAGGATTCGTGAAAGTTTAATAGTCTCGAAGAGCAGAATTAGGAGGACCGCGGGGTCCTTAAGGACTTCGAGGGGTTGGCCGGTGAACTCTGATATTCACGAGAATTTTCCCGTGTCGTAGGCGTGGATAATGTGAATGGTCGGAGTTATTCTCGATAACTCTTGGGATTAAGCGAGTTAAAGTCATCATTTTCACAAGTTTGTGAAAAAATTGTCTCACTGTGATATAATAAAATTTTTAATTTTAAATTATCTTGTAAATTTATCAAGAAGCATTTAAATTTCAATTTTATGATGGATAAGACACCTCGAAATATTTATTTCAATTTAAATTCGTAAGTTTCTTGTTGTCTTTTTCTCTTGTAAATTAAACTTAAGTTTAGATTATTTGGTATTAGAAATTCGCACGATGATTTTTGCACGGCGATAAGAGTTGGATATATAAAAAGTAGAAACTTTCTTTGGAAAACTTTGGAGACGCCCACTTTTCTATACATTCGTATATTTTTTACATATCGATTACTTGTATTTTCTTCCTTATTCTGTATTAATTAAATATTGCTTTCTAAAAATTAAATCTCCATATAAGTCGAAAAAAAATATTTTTCGATCAATTCACTCCTATCTTCTTGTGCTTTTTTTTTATATATCTTGGAATCGCTCGTGTGTCCCAATATCATCATCGTCGACCTTCGTTCAAAAATCTGCTAAAGATTTCGTTCGAGATGCTATTTCATCCTCATTCGATGAATTTCCAAATATGTCTTTTCGCGCCCATCCCCGTTAAAATCTTCATTCCTCTCAATTTGAACGAAAAAAAAAAAAAAAATATCTCTACCCGCTCGTTATTTAAATCTGGATTCCAGAAACGAACGCGATTCCAGCCACAAAGTGAGGGAAGAAAGTTTAACGAGTTTCCGTTAGCACTTTGGCTTTATAAAATATATGGCGGATGACGAAAAGAGAGAAAAAGAGAGAGACAGATTCTACGTTCTTCTCATCATCCTTCATTAATCGGAAAAAAGGAAAAGAGTGTTCCAGAAAGGAGAAGGAGGAAACTTTCGAAACGAAGAAGAATCCTCGAAACGTAATTTTGTTTATCATTGACTCGAATGTATAACGGGGCCAACTTCATTAAAACTTTCTTCGATTCGACACTCGTTTAAGTCGCGTTAATAAACACCGAGCAAAGAAGATTCAGATTTTCTAATGATGGAAATACGTTTCATTCTCGAATGACTGGTAATTTCGTTAATTTATCAGGGAGGAAAATTTTATTCGGCTAATAATTACCTCGATATCGAGGTGAATGAAAGTATCTAAATTTTATATTTCTTAATCTCTCGAAAATGAATATTTCTTTTTCCTCGGTCGGTAATAACACGAATATCGATCGATAAATTATATCCGTTGCACAGGAAATTATAAATTATATCTGTGTAACAGGAAAAGAGTAGAAGAAAAAAAAAAAAAAATAAGAGGAGGAGGAAGATAATTGGGCAGAGATAATAAGATTGCGAGAGATAATTGGGGGAGAGTTTCAGAAAGCCATCGATGAGAATGGCTCCCATCCGTTTCTCGCGATATCCTAAAGCAATAATTGACCAGGGACCTCGTTTCCCTGTATCCTCCCCCTGAGTTTTTATAAATTTATCACACAACGGGGAACACTAGAGACAGAAGGAGAGGGATTAGATTGCCTTTCCCCTCGCTTCGTCGATTAAAAATTTTTTAAATTTTACCCATCGATTTCCTAAACATTTTCCCCTCGAGTCTCTGAGACAGCAAATGCAAAAGAATTAAACGTCCCTCGTTAAACTGTTTGTTAATTTCATTCTTTCTCGTGATAACGACAGAAAGAAAGACATTTGATTTTAGCACAAGTGAGAAATCTTCGAAATTTTCGAAATCTTCGAAATTTTCGAAATCTTCGAAATCTTCGAAATCTTCGAAATCTTCGAAATCTTTGTCCAATCATCTCGATAATTCGAATTTCTCTTCGAAAGAAGAGCGGAAGGAAGCGTAATGTTTACGAAACAATCGGGAGGATCGTCTTAGCGACACGACAGCCGGAAATTCCCTCGAAACGAGGAAAGAAGAAGAAGAAGAAGAAGGGGAACCTCCTCCACGAGCCAATTTCATTAGACACCGGCCAACTTTTCTCACTTCCTCGCCTTTGAGCTCCTCTCCCTCCCTCCTTCCGCCCGATAATAATAGTCTGACGCTTCCCAACAATTCCAAACTTCTTTCTTCTTCGAACTCTCGAGCGTGAGGTACACGCTCTCTGCTCGAAGCGCGAGAAATGGATCCGCGCTGGATTCGAGAGGATTCGCACGGGGATGTTGGGGAGCTTGGGTGTTTGACGAGAGATTTATCGCGTTCAACAGAGGTGGAAGCTTTGTTTGATCGTCTCGAACGTTATCGGCGAGATCCTTTGATCTAAAAGGCCATCACCGGGGGATCTTTTATTTAATGTTTCTTTACCGAGATGCAGACGGACGAGTGAACGTCGTTTCATCGAGGAAACGTTTAAATTCAAAAGCACACAAGTCAATTAATCTCATGGTTCATGAAACTTTGGGCGAAAACAAGACGATGCTCCAATCGACTTAAACCCATCGCTAGGTTTTAATGTATTCTTGACGATAGGTTTAAGTCTAGATTTGTCACTAATTGTTTCTCATCAAAAGTCTTAAAGAGGGTCTAAAGACGTTGAAATATATTGCAGTGGATGTTAACACGATGGAATTGGCTTAAACCCATCGTTGACTCAAGCGATAGGTTTAAGTCAATGTCTCATAAATTTATCACTGGTTGTTAAATCCATTGCTTAAGCCAATTTGCATACGTAACATATTTTAAAGGAGAAAAATTTTGTTTTCAAAGATGTTGAAATATACTGAAATGGATATATCTATTCAAACGATGAATTTAAAACTTTAATAAGTTTGATCTTTAATCGATTTAAATTCTTCGCTAATTTTAAGGTTTACAAATATTGAAACGTATTTCAATGTATATATATTTAACTAAAATAATAAATTTTAATAATAATTAAATCTATTAAGTCAGTAACATATTTCAATTTGAAAATATAAAAATTTTAGAGAGGGACTTAAACCCATCACTAGGTTTTTAAGATTTACAAACGTATCGCATGAATATCTTTAATGTATATACTGGTTTTAAAGATAAATTATAACGATTTCTCTAACAATGATAGTGAATCTCTTAGAATGGCATCCATATTTCTTTCTGCAATTGTGAATGATGTAGCGATAATTTATCGATTCTTATCGATGCATGGATGACACGTCACATTGCAAATTGCGAATCGACAACAGTTGTTTGATAATGTGAAAGAAAATTAAAAAAAAAGAAAAGAATTATAAGAAATTTGGTATCTCGATTTTAATCCATTGTTAATTTCCTATTATTAGCGAATTATACGAAATTAAATATGCGATCCATTAAAACAACGGATAAATCTTATGAAGCATTAAATTGGATGCACTGCGATCAATTTCGATATTTATAATATTTACGCACGCATGCATTATATAATTTTCTATCGAAAACTTACTCCAGATATAAATAAATAATGTACGTTAATTAACGAGATTTAACAAGAATTATTATACTATATTATATTATACTTTAAAATGACTTCAAATATTATATATTGTATTTATATATTCGCTTAGAAAATTTAAACGATAAAACAAGGATAAAATATAATTTACAACGTTCAACGAGAAAATCTTTTAACGTTCTCTTATCGATCCGAAAATATATCTTCGATACTTGACAAAACATTCTCGTTTACAACGAGACGCACATCACACGAACGAATATCTAACTTATTTGAATACATTTGAACGCGTCGAACATTTATTTTAAGGAGATCACCCAATTTCGCCCGCTTTCCAATTAATCTCCTTTCCAACCGATTTCAAAGTCCAACCATAAAATTGACCAGAGAAGAAATAATCGTTTCGAGAAGCTTGCCTATCGTTACGAAATTACGAGGATCCGCGTAGGAATCAAAAGCTTTCGTTCGTTAATTAACTCGACAAACAGATTATGTTGATTTAATTAACACGAGTGGAGGTTTGGAATTTTATGAGAATGAAAAGATAACTTAACTCGGGGACAAATCGAAACTTCGAAAGATTTTCCGCGTTGCGAAGAGATTAACGAAATGGAACAGTTAACAGGATCTTTTAGGAAATTCATGGATGATGAATCTCTGGCGGTTGGGAATATGCATACGAGATACGATATGGTAGAAGGTAATTGAAAGTTGAAGAGAGAAAAAAATGAGAATCAACGAATTTTTTTAGGATTTTGAAAATGCGAAATTATTATTTTTTGGAAAATTTATAAACGTATGAGTTTATCCATTCGGACGAGAGATTGGGAAAATTGAAAAGAAATGCGAAAATATTTGCGAATCGTTCAGATCGAAAATTTATGGATAAAATAATAATAATTCCAATTCAAGCTCGATTTGATGAATTTTGAATAAATAAGAAAAATTTCTTTAAAAAAAAGAAAAAGAGCAAATACGAGATGTGTTATAACGCTTGATGCGATTAATTAATCGTGTATTCGTGTATACGATTGTCAATTTGTCGGCCCAATTATATGCTATACCCCAATGTTTATATACGAGCAATCGATAATCCAGCGTATATAATAGTAATTATTGATAATCTGGTAATTATTAAATTAATTCATCGATAATAAATTTCGGATCAGACGGTTTATTTACACCGTTCGATAAGATAATATCAAATTTCGCAAAATGAATTTTGCTCTCGACTCATTTCTGACTTCAATTTTTCTCCCCTCGAGTTATATTTATTATCGAATTTTTTTTACAAATCCCTTTAACTGTTTATTCAACGGATGAAGATAATATATGTATCCCATTAATCGCTTCCTCGAAATAAAACGAGCGCCACCCTCCTATTTATTTTCGTCCTTCCAGAACACCAAATGGATCGGACGTATTAAACGAGGTCGTTTTGCAAAAATACAAAAAACTGCTGGCGGTGAGACACAGTCGTAATAAATCATTTACTTTAGTTTCTTACCGCCCACTTCTTCTTTGGATTCAAAATTTACCTATAGGCGTATATCGTTGCTTATAAAAAGGATTTTAAAAAATGCAATAAAAATTCTACACGATTAAATCCTAATTTATACATTTTCCATGAATTTTTGAAATATTTGCCGTTATCATCGATATTTTTGAGATACATAGGATAACAGTACACAATATTGTAATAAATACGATCACCGAAACATCGAAATATAATACGTCTAAATTTTGTTACATAAAAAAAGCATTATTATATTCTATTTCTTTTCAAAGAATAAATTTAAAAGATCATCGTACATTTTTTTTAACAATTTTTCGTTAACAAACCTCAATTAACCCGTATTTTTGAAACATCCTTTATAAGGGATCAATACCCGTGCGCTTCAACGTATATTTTATCATATTTAATCCGCCGCGTCTATAACGCGAAATAAAAACGAGCAGCCTATGAACAATGGATCCGAAAAAACTTGGTCCGCGAAACTTTCGACTTTCAACCGATAATTGTTCCAACAATTTTCGCCCGGTTCGAATCGATATTTTTTTTTTGCCCCGCGAAACTTTTAACTGCGGACGCCGTTTAAACCGGGTCGTTATTCCCGGTACTTTACAACCCGCCCCTCCTTCCCCCCTTCACTCACGACTCACCACGACGAGGAGGAAGTCAATTCCATTACCAACTCGCGCAGAAGTATTATCTTCCCCTTATCTTTACGACGCGGAGAAATAATCTCCACGTGGAGGAGAAGGAGGAGGAGGAAGAGGAAGAACGAAAATCGCTCGGGGGATTCGGACGTTTTCAAGCTTGTCTGGGATCGTGATCGAGAGAGGAAACGGCGCGTAACGGGAAATAATTATCCCCTCTCCTTTTCTCTCTCTCGGTGAGGAGCGATTTCTGGTCGAAGGAAAGAGGGGGGACACATAAATTCCGAGCGAGGCGTTTTTTGCGCTCGCATGGATATGAGTGTGTACGTTTTATATATAGAAATTCTACTTCTGAAAGAAATATTCTTTTATTTTAAGCGAAATAAATTTAAGCGATAAATATTGAAGTATTAGCGGACGTCTTTTCGACGCTCATAGCCGAGGAATAGTGGTACGAATACTCGATACTTTCCAAGTATGGGAAGAGCTATGAAAATTATCTCTTTTGGCAGTAACCAATCGAATTTGCTTTCGAAAGAACGAGGAAAAATTTCACGCTTAAAAAAATATAGTTTAGGATCGAGGTTTCGATCTTGGCTTCGATTTATTATAAGATGTTACAGTTGTAGTAGAACAATATGCCGAATCAACGACAGCCTTTTCAAGTCAGAGGAAAAAAGACATGGACAAGGATAGAAACTATACACTTGTATACATTTGGATACAATACTCATTAATGATTCTCTGACACAGTTGAAAGTTAGAATTATAACGGGAATTTATGAGCGCGATTTTTGAAAATTGGAATGGATTTGAATATGGATTTAATTATTAATCCTTTAGAGTTGACAAACGTTATACGTTGAACAATAAAGATCTAAGAGAGGATACGTGATTACGAAATAAAGATTATGAAATATTGGAATGACACAAAGTTGATTTACTTCCTAGCGCGGAGACTGAAATGAACTGAATTTTGCCGCGATAGAGGCAAAGATATACGTGTATCTAATAATGCAAAGATATGCAAAATATGCCGACTATAGCGTCGCATGAACAATATCACGGGATATCTATTAGCGTGGAAAGAGTTATAGGGTTAAATCGATATCATCTAAGGAAACGTTGTTGTTGACATACATCTTGCGCGCAATTATTCATAAACAAACTAACAAGATTTCTATCTTTATTTTTATACGTTTCGACACTGCATGCCCATTGGAAATAAAATAATACGATAAACGAACACGAAAGAAGCGACAATTGCTTCCAAATATTATTTTTCCAAATTGAATAACTCCAGTGAGCGAATTAACCAAATTAAAAGAACAAACAAACCCGAACAATTCCAGAGCTAAACTATAACCATAACGAGTGACACAAAAGTGTACACAAAATTCTATCCAATCTTTTTTCGACAACTGCACTCCATGTTTATTATCCGCTGAAAATCCACGCGAAAGGACAACAACTATTTCTATGCAAAATATCATTTTTCTAAATTGAATAATTCCACTGAAAGGATTAACCAAGTTAAAAAAAGAAACAAACAAACACTTCCAAATAAAAGATACGATCAATTTCAATTAAACTACACCCGTAAACGAGCGACGCAAAAGTGGACGCGAAATTCTGTCCGATCTTTTTCCTTCCTTCTTTTTTCCCCCCTCACGAAAAATTGGAAAAGCTTGGAAACTCGTTTTGAAAAAACGATTCGAAAGACGATTTCTTCACAAGTTCAACATCGATCGCAACGAACAATTTCGCGAGTTTCTAACGAACGCTTCACCCGAAAACTCGCACCTTCGTTCTCAATTATTAATTATCGCCTCGAAATATTTTCTATTTCCCTCTCTCGCTCGACGCGCGATATAAATCGAGGTGGGGTGGAAGGGTGGAGGGGTGGAAGGTTCCGGTTGGGGGCCGAGGGTGAGATGCAAGCATCATTAATGATTGGCTTTATTCAGCCAGGAAATTACATTTTGCACGAGCATTTTGTTGCGTTTGGGCTTCGTGTCAACGCGCGACACAACGCGTATCGAACCGGAACGAATTATTTCGCTCGATTGCGCGAATACGCTTTCGTACCGACGGTTCTATCGACTCTTTTTTTTTTTTTTTTTCTTTTTTTCTTCTTTTTCCTGTTTTCGACTTCTATTCTATTCCCGCGTCTGATTAAACGAATTCATATTTTTCAACTGGCAACGAAAGGCCGACAGCCGATACCGGTTTTGTCATTTCTTTTTTTTCCCCGTTTTATTCGCGATGAAATTCGTTTTGAATTTGTTTGAGAATTAGAAAAGTATACGTGTGTTTAAATTGGTGGGGATTAGTGAGGATGATCTTTGAGATTTATTTTCGCGCGTGGATTTTTTTTCTTCTTCTTTCAATTTTCAAAGAGTGGGAAAAAGTGGACGAGGTGGATGATTTTGGATATCGAGAAATCGAAGCTTCCTTTTTTTTTTTTATTTGTATCGTGGATGAATTGCGTGCATATTCGTGAATAATAATAAAAAAAAAAAAAAGAAACGAAGACAGAGACGAATTGGTAATTGATTTCGATGGAATAAATTCATAGAAACGTAAAATATCAATGGAAAACGAGTTGTTAATTGGTACGAAATTTCGATTCGATATATATGTATATAAATTCGTAGTTGATCGAATATGACGAAGAATTTTCGAACGATTTTTATTTATTTAGTAATAAATTTAATTTTTACCGAATATCGATCATATTAAATTAGTCGATACGATATATTCGATATTTATTTGAAACGATAAAAGTGCTCTCGAGGGGGAAATAACCCCGTAACTCAAAGGAACAATCTTATTAAAAATGGGATCACTTGGAATGTTTCGCTTAGAAAAAAAATTCTATTTATCATTTACGTAATCGAAGCTGATTCTCATAATTCCTCCTCGTCGTAGATTATTCGTAAATCCCTTCCTCCCCGCTCCAACTTTCCATCTCGCGGAAATTCAACAAAGATCCGATTGAACGTATTCCGTGTTCAAAGGGTCGAAACGATTCCAAGAGCAACGATCTTCTCGTTCCTCTCCCCCTCCTCTTTCTCCTCGTTGATCGAGAACGCTTTTGACTTCGACCGAAGGTAATAATGGCACGAGAGCAATGATAAGTTAGTCGCGATCGATCATTAACGAGGATTCGAAGCACGGGAAAATTACGTTCGAACAAGAGCGCCACTCTGCCGACATACCCCGTATCGATGACACGACGGTGGGCGCAGAGAAATTGTTTCGTTCCTCGAGGACCGAATAGGTCAGAGGAGATGGTTGGAACGATCGAACGATATTTCGATCCAAGGAATCTTTCTTTTTTTTGAACTGGGCTCGGTATCAATGTCAGGATAGAGATTTTGAGAAAATTTTTTTCCTTTCTTTCTTTTTTTAATTTTATTATGTTGATACGACGATATAAAATTCGTTGGAACACGAATTTGCAATGAAACGGGATAAAAGCGTTTCGAAATGAAAGGAGGAAAGGAATTATTAATATCCGTGTATAAATATTCGTAATAAACGTGTGTATTCCACGTTGGATTAATACGTTGTTCGATAATCAACAATAATCCCGTCACAAATATCACGAGCGATTCGTGATCGCGATGGATTAAAAATAGAACTTTCACGAATCAAAGGGGAATATATAAAATTCAATTCCAGTTCGAGCAATCCTATTAAAATTATTTCGTTTCCATCATTCAAATCTATATATTTGACAAATCATACAAGTCGGTATTATTTCTCGAGTAATCTTCCAACTTCTACTCCACTTTTATCCGATCGAATCCGGTATCGATCATCGTGTTTCGCTTGGAATCGATATTTTTCGAATAATCTTCCAACTTCTACTCGATATCGATCATTCTGTTTCACTTGGAATCGATATATTTCGAATAATCTTCCAACTTCTACTCGATATCGATCATTCTGTTTCACTTGGAATCGATATATTTGGAATAATCTTCCAACTTCTATTCGATATCGATCATTCTGTTTCACTTGGAATCGATATATTTCGAATAATCTTCCAACTTTTATTCAATCATTGTATTTCACTTGGAATCGATATTTTTCGAATAATCTTCCAATTTCTATTCGATTATTGTGTTTCATTTGGAATCGATATATTTCGAATTATCTTCCAACTTCTACTCGATATCGATCATTCTGTTTCACTTG
>NW_025223437.1:317789-357141 GCF_014066325.1 Apis laboriosa | reverse complement strand
ATATATTTCCGTTCAGAGCGACGAGGCTCTGCCTCGAGGCTCGAGAATCCACGCAATTTTGTGACGCGGTCGAGCCTCGTCGATACCTGATCTACTAGCCATTCGATCTCGCCCCGATATTCCATTGCCGTTTCCAACGTATCGATATTTCGTTCTTCCATAGAATTTTATCTGGCCGTAAAATATCGCTCGACAATTTTTCCCCAACGAGCTTCCAATATATATCCGTTTACACGTGCATCCCCCGCTATTTCTAATTTTCAACGAATAAAAATAAAAATAATCGTGACTTTTCTTCACGAAATATTTTCTAGGCGAACAGCGAATATTGCTAGCGATCAAGAGAGCGCTCGAAAGGGTTTATTTTTGAGTATGCAACGCTGCTGAAATTTCGTTAAGATTATATCGAAATTTTCTACCTTGTTTCTCATACGTTTAGTATTAAAGAAAATTCGTAGAAGAATATTCTATCATTTCGCAAAAGAATGTTTCGAAATAGGTTAAAGGTTGAAGTGTATACGATTAATAATAATTCATATATTCGATTCACTTCTCATTTTCTACATTAAATCTTTACACGAAGTTCAAACGAATATTATATAGGTGAAAATAATTTCCTATCTCGTTTTTTATTATATTCCGTTATTATATTCCTCATTATTGAAACGTTGTACGAAATCAGAATGGTATTTATTACCCTCTGGCTATCCTCATATCCTTCCTCCATACGAATAAATCTCACTGTCTATTTACATAATTGTTTGCTCCTATCAATCCATTATGCAAAGTGATTCGTCTAACTCGCGAAATGAATCTACTAAATTAAATTCTACTGAATTATTAGTTGCAATAGTTCGTGAAAGTGTTCTTGAATCTTATCGAGAGAAACTCGAAAATCCTGATTTCGATCACGAAAGTGTTTACATGTGGAGATAATAAATAGATTTTAATACTTTATTATTAAATACTTTAGGTATAACGAAGGTTTTATGCGACGAATTTGATCAATCCAGTTATCAATTGGAAATATTTCTCCTTCTTTCGATCACTCTTTCGAATAAAGAAAAACAAAGATTATATGGTAAATTAAATTGGTAGATGGCAATATATGGTATAATTAAATATGGTAATATCAGTGTGAAGTTAAAAGAAATAAGAAACGCTTTTATTTAAGTTGAATATAGATTGTAATATCTCTTCGTTTTAGCACTTTTTTTAAAATGGATATAATAATAAAAATATTTGTATGTAAAATATAATAAAATATAATAATAAATATAATATAAAAATATTTGTATGTAATAATTGAAATGAATAATAATCGAAGAAGGAAAATATTTCGTTCATTGAGAAAAATAACGAAAGGCTCTGCGATAAACGCGCATCGTTCGAGCGGGCACCGGTTGAAGAGGTTTCACGCGATGTTATCTATTTCGACTAAGATTGATCCATTGATAGGAAATGCGGGCAACGATAAAGCTTGATGTACGTTTGAAACATTATTGCGGTTGTGCGAACAACTTTGTCAGAGAACACGCGTCGAATAATCGACGCGTCAAGGATCAAACTGGAAGATTGGAAATCGTATACGAACATAATCGCGAAATAAAAATATCGTGTACAAGCGAAACAATCCTATCGTATGTAGAATGGAAGGATTTTATCGAATTCGTGAATTGGAAGATTAGAAATCGCGAAATAAAAATATAGAAACAAAATATAATGAAATAAATCTATTACGAGAATGAAAAATTTTATCGAAAATAACCGAATTCGTGAAAGATTGGAAGATTAGAAATCGAATGCGAATATAAAAATATCGAAACAGTCCTATTATGAGTACGAGAATGAAAAATTTTATAAAAAACGCGAGATTATAGAAATAGCGAAATAAAAATATTGTATACAAATAAAATATAATGAAATAGCCCTATTATGAGTACGAGAATGAAGAATTATAATATAAGAATATCGAAAATAACCGAATTCGTGAAAGATTGGAAGATTAGAAATCGAAAAATATCGTATATAATATCGAGACTGTCCTATTATGAGTACGAAAATGAAAAATTTTATAAAAAAACGTGTCCAATTCGTGAATTGGAAGATTAGAAATCGCGAAATAAAAATATTGTACACAAACAAAATATAATGAAATAGCTCTAACAAACATATGAGAATGCAGAATTTTATGGAATGCATTAGGGTATAATTGAAAGATTAGAAATAAGATTAATACAATTGTTCACACTATACTGTGGAATAAAAATATCGAAACGATTACGCGAAAGAGAATGAAGAATTTTCTGGAAAAAATACGTCGAATTCGTGAATAATTGATGCGTTAAGAATCAAACTGGAAAATTTGCGAAATAAAAATATTGTATATAAACAAAATATAATGAAATAGCTCCATCATGCGAACGAAGAATATTATAGAAAACGCGTCGAATTCAACGCGTGAACAATATATATCGATAATAATATAACTGAAAGATTATATAATTGAATATATTGCGAAACAAAAATATTGTATACAAACGAAATTTGTATAGCTTTATTATGCGTACGAGAATAAAGAATTTTATAGAAAACGCATTGAATTTGTGAATAATTAACTGAAAGATAAAAAGTAATCGAATATATCGCGAAATAGAAATATTGTATACACAGCCCTACCTATTTACACGAACGAGAACGAAGAATTTTATGACTAGAGCACGCGTCGAATTCGCGAACGAGATAAGGAATAATTGAATACGAGCCTGTCGCGAAGAAATAAAAAGTATATCGTTATAAAAAACGCGAAAGAAAAAACTCGGTGAAAAGGAGATTGAAGATAACAATATTACAAAGAGTGTAGCATTAACAGATGGAGGGGATCAGTTTTTTAGATTCCGACGGGAATGATGAGCTTTAGCTTGTTATAAAAATTGCCAATAAATGCGTCGCTCGTTGTAATTGGAAGTAACGGCTCGCTCGTTATTACTGGCCAACAATTTGCCCATTAACGGAACGCCCGAGTTCTTCTTTCGACTCTGTTATACATCGACTCGTGACCTTTTCAAATTATCGCCAACACACGTATTCGTACGATATAATTTACTTTTGATTTTATCTATGAAATGAGTAACGAGTAACCATTGCGCTCGAAACAAAATCGAACGGTTTGATGAGATGATTATTGAGCACGTGATCTGTTTCACGGGAAATGTTACACGCGTAAAAAAAAAAAAAAAAGGAAAGAAAGAAAGAATGAAAAAGGGTAAAGAGAATCGACGTTACATCGTTAGCATAAAATCGATTCGTGCCCTCTCTCACGGAGCTTCGCACGATCAGACCTTCTCCCCCCTCCTGTTTTGCATTCATACAATATTCAGGACAGAGTTTCGAGAATGATAATAAAGATGTCGTCCCCTTTGATTTTGTCACACGACAACGATCCAACGTCGCGAACGTGTCGACAGTCGTGTCAGTTTATCGAGAGAAGAAAATCGAACACAGTACAGTAATTTCCTTCCGTACTTCGATCGGAATAATCGATCGAATAAACTCTGAGTATCTTCGTGAAAAAAATATGCCGTGAACACACATCGCGCGTATTAATTGAAAACGGAGTTTAAATCAAATTTTAAACTGAAAATTTAAAACACTCATCATCGTATTGATTTAATTCGTTTACAGGTATTAGGAAGAAGGATCATTAAATTCATACGTGAAAATTAAAATTATTACTTTTTATACCAAAAATTTCCAAATATTAAAGAACTTTCTAAACTTAATACCATATTCACTTCTATGCACTCCAAATCTTACAATTCGATCTCTACTTTGCAAGAAAAAAAAAATCGTAAAATTCGTAATCAAATCTCTACCAAAAATACGCGAACTCTAAAGTCGGGTAAAAATATCGATCCTTCGATTATTTTTGTTTCGACTGGGTGAAGACTCGAGAGGAGGAAGGAAACAGGAATTCGAGCGAGACGATTCGAAAGATCCGAAGCCCCGAGATTACGAGATCATCCGCCGCACGTTGGAAAGAAGGATCGACCCACGATGCGAAATAATGCAAAGGAAAAGTGTTCGGCCGATTTTATCACGCGTGTTCTTTTATTTACATTTATTTCTTTTTTCTTCGAGCGAGGAACATCGATTTCGTTCGCTCGATTTCCCGAACGATTGCCCGACACACGGTTGCATAATCGTTTACCTTCCCACCAATTCTTATTCACCCGCGATGCTTCCTTTCTACGGAATACGAATCTTCCTCGAGAAGAGCTCGAGCAGTTTCTTACATTTATTCTAAAATTTGGAAATTTATAAAGAAAAAAAAAAGATACTAGGATTCATTTACAGAGTGAGATCGAAGGAATCGAATTCTCGAAAAAACACAAATTTATCACGATCCAACAATCGCTCCACCGCGAAAATAATCGAAGGATCGATATTTTTCATTTCGATCGATTTCAAAGTTGGTAGAGATTTGGTGACAAGTTGAATTTTTCTTTCTTTTTTGCAATTATGCAAAGTAGAGATCGAATTATAAGATGTTTCCCGAAAGATCAATCGAGCGAAACAATAACCACGAATAGCCGCACGCATTCTCCGTTAAATCCTCTGAAACGCAAGGAAACTTCATTGAATCGAAGAAACAACCGTCCACCCAACGAATAACAACCTCGATCGATCGATACCCGCGTGTATAAACCCGGCTAATTAATTCCAAAACGTTTCGTCTCCGATCGGATCGAAACTCTCGAGTCGCGTCGAGGTTAATCGCGTGTCAACCACGCGCGCACAGTGGTTACCGATCGAGTTTCTAAAGGGGGAGGAGAATCGACCGCCCAAGGAGTCGGTTGGATTTCCATCCTCGACAGAGTTTTGGTTGAAACTGATTAGAGTGGAGAACTCGATTTATCCAGCCATTTGTGAACACGATTTTCTTTGCCGATCTTCCATAGAGCGTGTTCATTCTCTCTCTCTCTCTCTTTGTCTCTCGCTCTTCCTCTTGTGGAAACGTGGCTTCGAGCGTGGGTGGATATTTTTTTGTATTTTTCTCTTCTTTTTTTGGATAGATATCATTGTGTATATGTGTATATATATATATTTTTTGCGTTGTGTTTTTTAGTAGATTGGAAATGGTTTTTCTGTACTTTTTTTGGGAAGGGGGAGGGGTTAGTGGATTTCGGCTTTGAGGAAATGTTATACGTTCGCCGTGGGTTTGGATGAAATGGGATTTCGAATTCGATTTTAATATCGATGTTGGTCGAATATATATATATATATATATATACATAGTGGTTATTATTATATATTATATATTATATATTCAAATTAATTACACGATAATTATTATCCACGATATATCCGTTTCAAGAAAAATTATTATCATTATTACAGCAAAGATATGATTATGTTCAATTCAACGATCGAGGCAACAGTTGATTTGGAAAGCGCAAAGACGACTACGATTTTTTTTTCTTTCAATCTCAAACTCTTTTTCGGAAGAAAAAAAAATGGTTAGATTTCGTACGGGTATAGTTGTATCGATGACACAATGTTCCGAGGAGTGGATAAATATAAGGGAAATCTCTAATCGGTTTGGAAGAAAGGAAAATGGATCGAAAGGAATATAAGAAGAGGATTTGAAAAGGATGACTTGGAGAAAAAGCAAGGGGGAGAAGCAAACGTAGCAGACACGACGAGAGAGTTAGTGGTAGTAGAGATAGCAGAGAGAGTGAAATTGAGAGAAAGGGAGAGAAGCTTCCTCGATGCTTCCTCTTACGTCGATGCTCACTTCGTGTACGGTATTTTTTACAGCAAAGTATTCAAATCTTTTCTCAGGCGGGAAAAAATGTTCCAGAAATGTTAAGAAAATAGCTACTTGTCTACTTTTCTTCGTATAAATCGACGATTTATCGCGAAAAAATGGATACAATATATCCTATATGTTCAGTAACCTAATGCAGACTCCAGATATAAATTTCAAAT
Organism: Apis laboriosa; assembly: GCF_014066325.1. NCBI lineage: Eukaryota > Metazoa > Arthropoda > Insecta > Hymenoptera > Apidae > Apis > Apis laboriosa. Next base: position 351,150 of record NW_025223437.1, on the reverse strand, counting down.
ATCTTCGAAGCGGATGTTTGAAGAAAAAATTAATTAGAAATACGGAATTGCATCGATTGTAATTTTACAAAATTATAATCAAAGTAATGGAATCTTTATGGTCCAACAAAATATTAAATATTAAATAATACCGCACATATGAAGCGATTGAATACTTTTGTAATCCATAAATGCATTGTAACTATTGCACGAATTAATGAATCATCCTCAAATTTTGTCAACACGATCTTGAGATTTCCCTCTCATTATCTTACTTACACTCTTCGTTATCTTAAACAAGTTTCTTTAATGTGTATATTTTTTTCCTCAAAAATTAAAAATATAAACGAATATTTCTGTAATTCATTAAGTGTATGTGGTAAATTGTAACTGCTGCATGAATTGATGAATCATTCTCAAATTTTGCCAACACGATCTTGAGATTTCCCTCTCATTATCTTACTTACACCCTTCGTTATCTTAAACAAGTTTCTTTAATGTGTATATTTCTTTCCTCAAAAATTAAAAATATAAACGAATACTTTTGTAATCCATTAATAGTGCGTGTATATAAATTGTAATTGCTGCATAAATTGATGAATCATTCTCAAATTTTGCCAACACGATCTTGAGATTTCCCTCCTATTATACACCCTTTAAACAAGTTTCTTTAACGTGTATATTTCTTTCCTCAAAAATTAAAAATATAAACGAATACTTCTGTAACCCATTAAGTGTATGTGGTAAATTGTAACTGCTGCATAAATTGATGAATCATTTTCAAATTTTGCCAACACGATCTTGAGATTTCCCTCCTATTATACACCCTTTAAACAAGTTTCTTTAACGTGTATATTTCTTTCCTCAAAAATTAAAAATATAAACGAATACTTCTGTAATCCATTAAGTGTATGTGGTAAATTATAACTGCTGCATAAATTGATGAATGATCTTCAAATTTCGCCGACACGATCTTGAGATTTCCTTTTCATTATACACCCTTCGTTGCCTTAAACAAGTTTCTTTAACGTGTATATTTCTTTCCTCAAAAATTAAAAATATAAACATTCATAAAAAAAATATAAATGTTTAAAATATAAAAAATTAAAAATATAATTTGTAATCCATTAATAGTGCGTGTATATGGTAAATAAAAAATAAAATCCAAAGCAAAATTAATGAATCATCCTCAAATTTTGCACAATTTTTCTTATTACACACTCCTCATTGCTTTAAACAAATTTCTTGTATATTTCGTTCGTCAAAAATATGGAAATGTAAACGTTCGAATACTTTCGTTATCGCCCACTGTGTATGGCAATTTACGAGAGGGAACGTGGTAAATTAGATACATTCATAGATATTCTCTATGATAATTATAACATTGTAACTACTGCAAAATTGATGAATCATCCTCAAATTTTGCACAATTTTTTATTACACACTCCTCATTGCTTTGAACAAGTTTCTTAAACAAATTTCTTGTATATTTCGTTCGTCAAAAATATGGAAATGTAAACGTTCGAATACTTTCGTTATCGCCCACTGTGTATGGCGATTTACGAGAGGGAACGTGGTAAATTAGATTCAGAGATATTCTCTATAATTGTAACATTGTAACTAAAAGCAAAATTGACGAATCATCCTCAAATTTTGCCGACACGATCTTGAGATTTCCTATTATACACTCCTCGTTGCTTTGAACAAGTTTCTTAAACAAATTTCTTGTATATTTCGTTCGTCAAAAATATGGAAATGTAAACGTTCGAATACTTTCGTTATCGCCCACTGTGTATGGCGATTTACGAGAGCGAGCGTGGTAAATTAGACACATTCAGAGATGTTCGATGTGATAATTGACGATAATTGGATAATAAGCTTTGATACGAGTAATAAGATCGAGTTGCGTCATTCGTGGATCGATTGATCGTGGATGGATATGGAATAAGGAATTAACGAAATTAACGTTCGACGCATCAGGGAGAAACAAAATCTAATTTACGCAAAAGTTTAAAAATGTATGGATCGTTCGCGCAATCAAGTTGGAAATTCGATTTTCCAGAAACTTTTCTCGATGTTCGTCCACTGAAATACAACGTTCGTACGTCTATAGGGAATTCTGTTCGACGAAATTTGTATATATATCTCCATACACACAGAAAATAAAATAATAATTATTCCCTGGAAAATTTGATCGACGCATTTTCCCTGGACAGAAGTAGGGAAAAAACACCTATCTGTGTGTCAGATCATGGCGAAATAAATTCCTTTCTAAAATATTTCGTGACGATATATAATACGAGGGAGAATTGGAATCGTTGTTAATAAAATTATAAATCGAAATATTTTATAAATACGATACAAGAATACAAGAATGATAAAATATTGTAAAATTATAACTTGAATGAAATAAAAAAAAAAAGGTTCTCTTTAAAAAAAATTAGGGCTAAAGAACTTTAACGGTTGACGAATTGTGAAAAAATATTTTTCGTATTCGATACACGAGTGAATATTATCTATTGATTTTACGATGCTCGATCAAAGAGTAAAAGATGAGCAAAATTCCAAAATAAACATCGATAAATATCGCGCTCTATTAACCGTTCAATGTTGAAAACAACCCCTTCGATCCCGAATACATTCCAAAATCACGATATCCTCTTCCTTTGTCTTCCTCGACCGTACAAAACTCCGTGTCAAACTGCGTATAGCCGAGATATATAACAAAAAAAAAAAAAAAAAAAAAAATCCATATTTTCCCAGAGCAAAGTTAGACGCGTATTTGACATATTTCCAATATAAATTCACGTATGAAATTTCAGATGCATGCTATCGAAACTATAATATAACACACTGTGCGAAGATCCTGTTTATCCATATTGGAAAAAAAGAAAGAGGACGAAGAATCTTTTCAAAAGAAAATTCATCCAGTTGAATAGAAATCCTGTTTTATTAGTATCGTGATGATTCGAAAAAAAAAAAAAAAAAATTCACGAAAATTCTGATGCATCCAATATCAGATTTTGCAAAAGAAACGTCGAAGAGAGATCGTCGATTCGAAATATCGTCTCGAGAAGAGAAAATTCAAAACTCAAAAATCTTTACGTATGTTCATATATATATTCGACAAAGGATCAAGAGATTCTCGCCTTTCGAAAAATTCCATCAAAGAAATATTCGCGAATCTCGAAAATCTGATGTAAAAGAAACGGAAAGATCTTCGATTCGAAATCGATCCTTTCGAGAGAAAATTGAGCGCAATTCAAAAATATTCTATATATATTTAACAAAGTATCGAAAATATTTTCGCCTTTCGAAAAATCCCATCAAAGAAATATTCGCGAATCTCGAAAATCTGATGTAAAAGAAACGGAAAGATCTTCGATTCGAAATCGATCCTTTCGAGAGAAAATTGAGCGCAACCCAAAAATCTTCCGTGTATATTCAACAAAATATTCAAAGAATCGAAAATATTTTCGCCTTTCGAAAAATCCCGTCAAAGGAATATTCGCGAATCTCGAAAATCCACGAAAGAAAAATCTTCGATTCGAAGATATCGAAAGAAAAGATCAACTCGAAAATCTTTCGAGTATATATATTTCAACAAAGCATTCGATCGAAAAGATTATCGAAAAATCCGTCAAAGGAATATTCGCGAGTCTAAAAAATTCCATATTATACATTACAGAGAGAAAGGAAAAGATCCTCGAAGGTTCCTTTGAAAAAGAAACAAGTTCGCACGCAACTCCGCCATTTCGTATCTCCGCGAGGAAAAGTGGAGAAAGGGGCAGAAAGATTTTCCAAGCCGGAGAAAAACCCCCTTCTCCCCCCTCTTTCTTCGGAATGGCAAGCAATCCTATTGGATCAGTTGGTTACAAAACGTTACAAAAATGTTTTCCATAGTTGGAGGCTTACAATGGGGATCCAGGGGATCCCTTAGGTGAAGGGAGGCTTTACACGGATCATCGAGGGCGGGTGGAACGTTGATAGCTGAAACGGCCCTTTTTCGAGGGGTTGGCGGTGAGGGGAAGGGGTAGTCCGTGTCTATTTCGCCCCTTTGTCACTGGGATACGCGTCGAATGTGCAACCGTGCGCGTGAAAGCGTACGAAAAAAAAGAAAGAAAGAAAGAAAGAAGAGAAAGAAAGAAAGAAGAAACGGCCGAAACCGATCGATTTTTCAACCATTACGATCGATAAGGAGAGCGCGTCGGCCTAGTTGTGGTGAGGGGGAGACGGGGACCGCGACTTTTGCAGGGGGTCGTCGTGGAACCGTGGCTGAATCGCGTTGAAAAATGCAATTAAAATCTGGGACGAGTCCGAGGGCCGGTTGATGGATCGTTCGAGCAAGGTTTACAGGTCAACTGGTGGAAATCGATCGAGAATTTGCAAATTGGTTGAATTCTGCGTTTCTTTGCAGGATTCTTTCGTGGAGGAGGAAGAGTGGAAGTAATTTGTAAAGTATTTGTCGGATAATTTACTTGCATTACAATTGGGATTCAGTATCAATTTAACCAATATCAAATCATTGCGTTGATTTGCAGTTAGAAGTCCACAAGCGAGGGAGTAGAATTTTTCACTCTTCTGTGACGAGAAAGAAAGAGTTTTTGGGCGAAGAGTAGTATAAAATGATAAGAATTATCGAACTCTCGATTCTCAATCCAGCGCGAACAATACGATTCTTGTCTTATAATATTTCAATTAAATTGATATCAATTACCAAAATCAACATTTTTCGATAGAAATTCCACGCGATGATGCGAAATTTTTCGAGCTAGAATATCTGTGCAACGTTGTCAACTTGTATAGGTTGCAGGTCTTAACATTGCAATATTTAGCGAAGCCTATATAACTATAAGCTTTTCTTCTGACAGAAGGAAAAAAATACGAGTACTCGTACGTAGATAAATCTATCTAAAATTTAATAACATTTGCATAAACAAAAGGTGAACAACAATTCGCATCGCGTAAATCAACATTTTTCGATAGAAATTCCACGCGAGGAAATTTTTCGAGCTAGAATATCTGTGCGACGTTGTCAACTTGTCAGAGTACGTAGCATTACATTTTAACATTGCGATATTTAGCGAAGCCTATATTACTATAGGCTTTCCTTCTGACAGAAGGAAAAAGATTCGAGTATTCGTAGGTTAATCTATCTAAAATTTAGTAATATTTGCATAAGAGAAGCAAAAGGTGAACAACAATTCACGTATGTCGATCACTGTGACTAATCATGACACGTATCGCGTATTCTTTTATCCGCGTTTTATCGCGCCACGCATTCGCTTTCTCTTCAGAGAACGTGCGAGGCGTTATATATAAAAATCACCGACTTTCTACTAAACCGAACCAACGTTATTCGCGCATAATGCGTTACCTCTTTTATTTACGATCCACGTCTCTATCTTTCGAGTCACGTGTTTCGGAATAATGGGACATTTTCAAGAGATATTACTATTTTCCTTCTTCCATCTCGCTCGCTCACGCATCATTTTAATCATACGAAAAGTGAAATTTATCATTCTTATTAAACACATCTTCGCTCGTCCGCGAAATATTCCATTCCCTTGATCTAAATTTCCAATCGTATGTAAATCTATACTCCCTTATACACGCTAGTTTAAATTACAAATTGAATGCCACGGTTACGTTTATTACCCCCTTCGATCAAACCATTATTTTTAACCAATATATATATATATATATATATCTGTATTCTACGCCTTCTGTTTTTCAATGAACGAATCAATTCCACCATAGTTGCACGACCAACATCCTCTTACGATTCTTCATAAATTTGGCATTCATTAAAATTAAATTTCATTAGAAGTAATTTTAAATACTATATTCGATTTAAAAGATCAACTCTTAAATTTCGGACATCTAATGAAATTTTAAAAAATAATTTATAAAATTTATTTTAGTTTGACAAACTAATGTTATATTTAAAATTAACTAATTTTTTTATATTTGTTTGTTTACTCAATTTAAAAAAAAAATTAAATGAAGTTGATTCAACTATAATTGGTATAAATCTATGGTTTATTCCACAAATTTCTGAGCATTTTTCACTTAGAAAAAACGATCAATTACCTCCAATTACCTCGATAATTGCAAAATTCACAGTTACAAGATAATTATAGGGTAATTTTCTCTTTCAGGATCGAAGAACAATATTTAATTTCTTCAATCGCATCGATCGGTGCAAATGGATCCTCGTCCGCGAAAATTTAATAAAATAAATAAAAGCTGAAGAAAAATCGTTCTTTTAATCGCCACCACCGAGCCTCTCATTTCCCATTTTCGACCCTTTCCCGACTCGAGAATCGAATGATTGACAGAGAGGCAATTTCACGGATCGCAACCCCTCTCTTTCCCTTTTCTGTCGCGCACCTAATCATCGGAACCACCTTTCCTCTTTCGAGCATCCTTTTTTCGAGAACGAGGGTAACGCTCCCCTGCAACCTTCCTTCTCGTACCTTCTTCTTACATCTAGACGGAAGAAAGAAGACTGACTGACTTTAAGGGGAGGCTATATTCGAATAGCCTATTCTAGACAGAAACAGATTAGACTGTCAGGGATTAAAATTGCAATCACAAGAGGGAGAGATGATACACAATTATATCGAGACGATAATCGTGATCGAGACTTTATTTTTTACATTGCACTTCTTTTAGAATTAGAAAAGAGGCGAGACTGTCAATTAAATATTCACATTATTCGTTAAAATAATCACAAGAGGGAGGGATGAAACCTCGATGGACTATATAATTATATCGAGATGATCGAATCGTCTTGATCGAGACTTTATTTTTTACATTGCGCTTCTCTTAGAATTACGTAGAAAAAAAGATTGCTAGGGATTAAAATTGTAATATCGAGAGGGAGGGATGAAGCTTCAATGGACGTACAATTATATCGAGATGATAACCAATTATCGTCGTGATCGAGATTTTATTTTTTATTTATTGCACTTCTCTTAGAATTACGTAGAAAAGAGACGAAGACTTAAAATAATCAAGAATTAAAATAATCACAAGAACAAGATAGGGATGAAGCTTCGATTAGGCAGGAATTATAGCAGGGATTAAAATTGTAATCACGAGGGAGGGATGAAGCCTCGATGGATCACACAATTATATCGAAATGATAATCGTCGTGACAGAGACTTTATTTTTTACATGCACTCCTCTTAGAATTACGTAGAAAAGAAACGAGACTGTCAGGGATTAAAATTGTAATCACAAGAGAGAGGGATGAAGCCTCGATGGATCACACGAGGCATCGGTTATATCGAGATGATCGAAATTTTATTTTTTATATTGAACTTCTCTTAGAATTACGAAACGACTTAGAAAAGAAACGAGACTGTCAGGGATTAAAATTATAATCACAAGAGGGAGGGATGAAGCCTCGATGGACCACACAATTATATCGAAATGATAATTGTCGTGACAGAGACTTTATTTTTTACATTGCACTTCTCTTAGAATTACGTAGAAAAGAAACGAGACTGTCAAGAATTAAAATAATCACAAGAAGAAGATAGGGATGAAGCTTCGATGGACCACACAATTATATCGAAATGATAATCGTCGTGACAGAGACTTTATTTTTTACATTGCACTTCTCTTAGAATTACGTAGAAAAGAAACGAGACTGTCAAGAATTAAAATAATCACAAGAAGAAGATAGGGATGAAGCTTCGATGGACCACACAATTATATCGAAATGATAATCGTCGTGACAGAGACTTTATTTTTTACATTGCACTCCTCGTAGAATTCCATAAAAAAGAGAAACGTCTATTCTAGACTGGGATTAAAATTGTAATCATAAAAGGAAGAGAGGGATGAAGTTTCGATGAGCCACACAATCAGTTATATCGAAATTTTATTTTTTATATTTTCTTAGAATTACATAGAAAAGAAACTAAACTGTGATTAAAATTGTAATCACGAGGCATGAAGCCTCGATGGATCATACAATTACATCGAGATGATAATCGATTATCGTCGTGATCGAGATTTTATTTTTTATTTATTTATTCTTTTAGAATTACTTCTCTTAGAAAAGAGATGAAACTGTCGAGGATTAAAGATGAAGCTTCGATGAACACAACAGATTGGTTATATATATACCTAGATAATCGAGACTTTACTTTTTATATGTGCACTTCTCCTAGAATTACGATAGAAAAGAGTTTGGAGCGGTTCGAGATGTGGCAACACGGTTTAGCAGACGTTTAGCAGAGAGAGAGAGAGAGAAAGAGAGAGAGAGCGCGTCGAAAATACCGAGATATCCGACACGGTATAACGAACGCTTAGAAATGGAAGTCGAGGCACGAACCGCGCCGAGTTTCTCAACTTATTAAAGTTGTGCTTATTGTCAGAAACCGCGAGCGTCACAAAAGCTGACTGGTAATATCGTAATTTCGCGAGAAGGGCCGTCGTCTTTTCGATCCCGAGAAATCGTAAACTCTTCTAATTTTTTTCTCCCCCCACCCTCATAAATTTCCAATATATCAAGGAGAGGAATTCATCGTTGCAAGTAGGTCGAGAGAGAGATAGATAGACAGAGAGACGAAGGAAATTAGAAATTAAATTAGTGGTAAAAAAAATTATACGTTGTAAGAGGGGGAGAAATTTGCATTCGTTGGATCGATTAAGGGGATAAAAATGTGGGAAGAGATTGGAATGGACGGTCGAATGAATTCTTGCACGATATTCGGATAAACCCGTTCGTGATTCATCATTCACAATCGTATTAAAACGACGAATAATTTTTACCATATTCCTCTTTCTATGGGTTTCACCCGTGTAATTGATCGTCCATCTAATTAACAACCGCGCAACGTTCGTTATAAACTCGTCTCCTCCCGATAAAATTCTGTCAGTTGAACAATTATTGTCATCCGTTATTCGTCGTTGATTCGGGCTTGATTTCGAAATTTTGTCCGTTCAGGGCCAATAGAGATATTAATTCGATTCCCTCATCAAACAATTTTCCACCCTCTGTCAAGTATTAAAGCAATATCGAACCTAAAACAATATCCTTTAAATAAAAATATAATAAGTATCGATAGACTTATGTGTTATCATGAGATTTCGTATCGTCAAAGATGCAAAGGGTTAACGAATCGAAAAGACTTTGTGATTAAAATCGAATCGATGGGAGAATGAACGATTCGATGAAAATTTAAATTCGATAAAATTAATTCAAATTTAAAGAGACGTTTATATATATATATGCTTGATATCAACTCACTCGACTATGTATGCTTGTTGTAATAATTTAAATTTTAAATGTAATTATTCAACTTTTTAACTTGCGCGTGGAATTTCTGTGCAAATATTGCACTAAAACATGGGTGAAATTTTTCCATTGTAGATTTGAGTATATATGTATGTATGAACATATATATATATACGTCACATTATACGCAATTGGCTGCGAGAGAAATTCGTTTTTAAAGAATAAATTGGAGGCATTCTTCCAACGCTTTTCCCCCACGGGAAAATGTTTCTCATTACCATGTGTTTTTCTTATTTCAGTCACTGTGGACGCGGTCGCAGTATAGTTATTTCAAAATGGCGTAATAAGATCGGTGAGAAGAGCTTAATTAAACTGAATGTTTGGCGTTGAAAACTTATCCTATTCTCTCTGTTAAACCGGCCATTGACGAGCCAATCTTCGTCGAATTGGAAAATGGAATACGCTTATTAACCATCGTAACGAAAATCTAAACTTCTTCTAAATTTTAAAATTTTAAATTTTTACCGTATTTGAAATAAAAAAAATGTCGATACTGTCAAATTTATTAACTGAAAAATGCTCGTGCTTTTTTTCGACTTGAACATTCGATTCAAAGAAAAGTACAAAAATTTCTACTTTTGGATTATGCGAATTTGAATATTCGATATCTCGAATTATCGATTCTTCGCGTTAAGAAGGATCTTTTTATAATTGTGAATCAATTTTGCAGATGATCCAAGACCTTCGACATTTTATCTAAGAAAGGAAATTACACACGAAACTTCGATAACGAATGAAAAGGAACAAAATTGAAAATTGATTGATCGAGAATAAAAATCTCGATTGATTTAAATATCGAGAAAGGAATATCCGTTCTCGAATTCGCTAAAATCCTATCTTTTCCACATTTTCCTGGTGATTTAATTTTTACGAACAACGTTAATATTTTAAAAAGCGACAACAACAGACATCAAGAAAGGAGTAATCGAAAGAAATCGAAAAGCGGCATGCGATCAGCAACACGCGTGGATATCTCGAAGCTCTTCCATCGATTTCTCTCTCGAACGTGCCATAAAAACTCTACGAATCACCCAGCAAAGAAAAAGCTTTCAGATAAAAAAGAAAAAAGCTGCCAAGTGTCTCTGACCGAGTCAGCCGGAATTTACTAATCGTTCGTTGAAGAAAACGGGCAATTCTCTCCTGTTTCCTTTTTCTTCCTTCCTTTCTTTTTTTTTTTATCCGACAAGATCGGTGCAAGCTTAATTAACTCGCGCTTTAAACGCCAGCAAAAAAGCTTCGCGGTAATTAAGCGGGGAACGATAAGGGTGAGAATGCACGATGTTCCTTCCGAGTTTGAACATCGGTTTCGTTCCTATCTTTCTCTTTCTTTCTTTCTTTCTTTCTTTTCTTTTTTTAACTAAGAAGTTAAAAGAGTTGCTTCGAGTCAACAACGAAGACGAATATATTACATGCACAATGAGATGTTTTTTAATGTTTTCGATAGAAAGAAAAATTCGAAAAATTCCGAATTTTCGTTTCATTCCAAACCAAACTTTCGATGAATCATCATGAAATTCAAAATCCTCACGACTGACGAGTGACGCAAGTTTTTTTAATTCGAATAAAAAAATAGTGATTCCAAAGCCAATAAATTCGATTTATCATCCTTGAATTTTATTTGCGTGGAATTGGAAAAATTCAAAAGAGCCTCTCTCCCCCTCCTTTTTCCTAAAAAAGTTTTCTTTCCTGAACAATTTTTGAAGGAGGGGCAAGTGTGGAACCACCCACCCTTCAACTTTGCCACTCGGTGTTTCTGTTCGAGTTTTCCTCTATGAGGAATCCCGAAAAGAGGAGGAGAACGTGGAGAAGGAACGCGGATATTCGTTTTAACATTCTGATCGCGTTGAGAGGGATAAATCGGATTAAACTTATGTTCCACGGGGTGTGGAATGGGGGTTGAGGGGGGTGCACACCCTTAAAACGTTCGCTTCGACCCACGATCGATATACTGTGTGTGTATATATATATATATGTACACGACTATTCACCTGCAAGATGCTATCTCGACGTTCTCCCTTAATGAACTATTTTTGACGAGGGGGAGAGGTGGGGGAGGAGGGATATTCACGCGGTGAAAATACGAGCGCGATTCGAGAGGGATTTCAGGACGTGTTTCTGTTACGTGTTCAGGAGGCGAGGATGGATGAAAGATGGCGTGGAGATTTTTTTTTTTTTTTCTTTTTTCTTTTTGGAAGATTTTTGACACGTCGCAGCATCAGCAACCACGAGTTTTGAAACATTGAACATTGTAATAAGTTAGGCTGGAGATTTGTATTTAATAGAAATGGGGTGATGATTGGTATTTTTTTCAAAAAAATACGTGAGAATTCAGGGAAGAAATTGTGAAGATTTTCCTTCCTTTCGAGCAAAGTCGTTTTATAAATTTCACGATAATTGATATTTCTATTTTTAAAATAGCAAAAATAAGTGAGAATTCAGGGAAGAAATTGTGAAGATATTATTTACAAATTTCACGAGGCACTGATAATTGATATTTCTATTTTTCAAAAATAAATGAAAGCAAAAATAAATGAAAATTCAGGGAAGAAATTGTAAAGATTATTTATAAATTTCACTAATAATTGATGTTTCTATTTTAAAAATAGCAAAAATAAATGAAAATTCAGGGAAGAAATTATGAAGATATTATTTATAAATTTCACGAGCCACTGATAATTGATATTTCTATTTTTCAAATAACAAAAATAAATGAAAATTCAGAAAAGAAATTGTGAAGATTATTTATAAATTTCACCAGCAATTGATAATTGATGTTTCTATTTTTAAAATAGCAAAAATAAATGAGAATTTGGAAAAGAAATTGTGAAGATTATTTATAAATTTCACGAGCCATTGATAATTGATATTTCTATTTTTAAAATAGCAAAAATAAGTGAGAATTCAGGGAAGAAATTGTGAAGATATTATTTACAAATTTCACGAGACACTAATAATTGATGTTTCTATTTTTCAAATAGCAAAAATAAATGAGAATTCAGAAAAGAAATTGTGAAGATTATTTATAAATTTCACGAGCCACTGATAATTGATATTTCTATTTTTAAAATAGCAAAAATAAATGAGAATTTGGAAAAGAAATTGTGAAGATTATTTATAAATTTCACGAGGCACTGATAATTGATTTCTATTTTTAAAATAGCAAAAATAAGTGACAATTCGGAAATGAAATTGTGAAGATATTATTTACAAATTTCACGAGGCACTGATAATTGATGTTTCTATTTTTAAAATAGCAAAAATAAGTGAGAATTCAGGGAAGAAATTGTGAAGATATTACTTACAAATTTCACGAGACACTAATAATTGATTTCTATTTTTAAAATAGCAAAAATAAATGAGAATTTGGAAAAGAAATTGTGAAGATAATTGATGACTGATAATTGATATTTCTATTTTTCAAATAGCAAAAATAAATGAGAATTCAGAGAAAAAATTGTGAAGATTATTTACAAATTTCACGAGCCATTAATAATTGATATTTCTATTTTTCAAATAACAAAAATAAATGAGAATTTGGAAAAGAAATTGTGAAGATAATTGATAACTGATAATTGATATTTCTATTTTTCAAATAGCAAAAATAAATGAGAATTCAGGGAAAAAATTGTGAAGATTATTTATAAATTTCACGAGGCACTGATAATTAATATTTCTATTTTTAAAATAGCAAAAATAAATGAAAATTCGGAAAAGAAATTGTGAAGACTTTTTTTTCGAGCAAAGTCGTTTTGTAAATTTCACTTTCGATGGCTTTAATAGTAAGAACCGTAAAAGATGTACCTTCGCTGCTCGATTCTTCCTCTCTCACTTTCGAGCGCAGAATGGTGTAACGCCTTCGAAAATTCAACTTCAACAAGATCGTCTTCGAGGCGGATTATTAAATGAGCGATAGAGCGAGGTTTAAAAGAGATTATCGAGGAAATTGGCGAACGTGGAAGGTTTCGGGAAAGGTGGAAAGCCAAGGTTTATCACATTCCCTTATTATTCAAACTTGGGCAATTCAACGAGAAAATTGCAAAGTTTTTTTGATATCGCGACCAATCGATCCTTCGTTCCACGAATTTCGTTACAATTTCTGAAATTTTTTTACCAAAAGAAAGAAAAGTTCAAAAAAAAAAAAAAAACAACTCTCAGAAACGTAATATTACGAGCACAAACGGTGAATATTACCTGTGAAGAGTCAGAATAAAAATGAAATATTCGCAAAAATGTTAAAGAGAAATTCGTTCGTTCGAGAATTTTGTACAAAAAAAATTCATATTCCGCCAAAAAATTTTGCGACTGATTACACTGGTTCATTGTTTCCCTCATTGTATTCCTAAATTAAAAATTAAATTATATTCGAAATGGTTTGATATCAAGGAAATTTATCTCTCTCTCTCTCTCTCTCTCTTTCTCTCTTCGTCTAATTTCAGCGAATTTAGCAAGGGTGGAATTATTAAAACGTATTGAACGCGCGTGGATTAAACAGGGGAGACCTTCATCCCCAGAGATCCCCTTAACCATGATACCTGAATCCTCGATTCCGTTGTAAACATCCAATTCCGACAAACCTATTAAATTTGACGTTTGTAACGCGCCACCGTTTTCCCTTTCGTGGCGAACACTTTCGATTCAATATTCGCTCGAGCGATATTAACGAATATTAATGGTGGAACGGAGAGGAGAAATGGCTCGATGAAACAATCGTTTCTCTCTCTCTCTCTCTCTCTTTATTAAATTTTCAACGAAAGGGAAGAATTACGAGCAAAAAAAAAAAAAAAAAANAAAAAAAAATAGAAAATTCGTAGAAAGAGAAAGTACATGATTCGAACACGCGAATAAATTTATTTATTTTTCTTTCGATTTTTAGAAACTTAATTATTTCTCGTCATCTCGTGATCTTTTATATCGAATCGAAATCGATCTTTCGATTGATTAATTCCTCCAAGTGTGAATAACGAGTTGAGTAATCTCGTTCTTTCGTGGGGCGAATTAAGCTTGAGCGAAGAGGAGTTTTCTTTCGGAGTCACGTCCTCGCCCAATTATCGAGCTAACGTCTTCGTCACGATTCGAGAAAAAAAAAAAAAAAAAAAACGCGATAGAAGCGTTCCTCGAACGCTCACCCTTTAATTATTCAGAGAGAGAGAGAGAGAGAGAGAGAGATTCTAATCTCTAAGAAGAACGATAAACTCGTGGTGTTAACGATTCGCCATAAACGGTTCGCTTAACGATCTCTGTTCTTTCAGAATAGAGCTTTTTTTATTTCAGTGAAGAGTATTCCGTCAGAAATTGAATTTTTGCATCATAGGGTAGAAAATTTGAAAATTATACAAAACAAGATATTTTCGTATAGTTTTCGATAGTTTCTCTTCTTAACTGACTTTATGCAATTGCATAATTTTATTATATATACTCAGTTACGTTTTTATATATTATACGTAATTTATTTTTTGATACAAGAAGCTTGAAAATCTTACAATTTAAAATTTTGCTTTATCCGCTTATTGCAAAGTTGTTTTGAGTTTTAAAAATTTTTCGGGGAAATTGATCGATTTCTCTTCTAAAAAAAAATGGTTTCCTTAATTCACTATTACTTTTACGATGTATAAAGCAGAATTTTAGTTGAAAAGTGTATCTTCCTAAAAAGTGAAGATTTTGTTTCGTGTGACGTTAAACTACCCTCTCGTTTATACACGTTTGATTGAGGATAAGAAAAGAAAAAAAAAAAAGGAGATATTCCGTGTTATCCAAAACGAAACAGTGTGCATCACGCGATATTAAAAAGTTAGGAGGAAACTTTTCGTTTCGAGTTAGTTGAGTTAGTGGCTTTCTCCTTCTCTTGTTTCCAATTTAGGTCACGTCGACCCGGTCTCGGAATCGGACATACGAAAGAAATTCTCCACTCTTTGCCTTCGTTCGATTCGCGTTTCGGCGTAGCCCATCTCTTCCTTAAATTCCAAATTCCTTTCCCCTCCTCTCTCCAAACGAGGAGATGTCGTTCCATTCGACGCTTTTCAAATTTCAAACTGAAACTTCTCAAACCTTCTTCAAACCAGGAATTAATTCAGGTTTAGATTCTCTTTCCTTTTCTTTTTCTTTTCAGGGAAATCAAGAGTTCCAGAAACTTGAATTTTTTTTCCAATGATAAAATTGATGTAACGATAATCTTTCAAACATCTTTTTAAACCAAAGAGATAAATGAAAACATCAAGAAACTTCTTCAAACCAGAAATTAATTCAGGTTTAGATTCTCTTTCCTTTTCTTTTTCTTTTCAGGGAAATCAAGAGTTTCAGAAACTTGAATTTTTTTTCCAATGATAAAATTGATATAATGATAATGTTTCAAACATCTTTTTAAACCAAAGAAATATATGGAAACAACAAGAAACTTCTTCAAACCAAGAATTAATTCGTTTAGATTCTGGTAATGTTTCTCTTTCTCTTTCTTTTTTTTTTCAGGGAAATCAAGAGTTTCAGAAACTTGAATTTTTTTTCCAATGATAAAATTGATATAATGATAATGTTTCAAACATCTTTTTAAACCAAAGAGATAAATGGAAACAAAAAGAAACTTCTTCAAACCAGGAATTAATTCATTTAGATTCTGTTAATGTTTCTCTTTCTCTTTCTTTTTTTTTCAGGGAAATCAAGAGTTTCAGAAACTTGAATTTTTTTTCCAATGATAAAATTGATGTAACGATAATGTTTCAAACATCTTTTTAAACCAAAGAGATAAATGAAAACAACAAACTTCTCCAAACCAGGAATTAATTCAGGTTTAGATTCTCTTTCCTTTTCTTCTTTTTTTCAAGGAAATCAAGCGTTCCAGTATTTGAATTTTCCTTCTCAAGAAATTAACTTCATAAATTTTTCTTCTAACGATAAATGTTTCAAACTCGTACATCTTTTTAAACCAGAGAAAGAGAGATAAATGAAACAACGAAACATCAATCCCTTTCGATTCAATTTTCATCGAACGACAATCTCTCCCTCTCACGAGCTTTACGACACGAAGAAGATAAAGAAGAATGAAACGACGGTGAGAAGCACATTTTTCTGAATCACAGCTTGCGATTGAATCGTCGACTTCGCCACCGATTACCCTCGAAACGAGGCGCGAATTTTCCAAAAGTCACGGAAAACGTTGGTCCTATCGGACGTCGATAAAACTAATTTCCACATCGTGCGTCAGATCATCCCCTCCTTTCGTACAAACGATTTCTTCTCGTTCTTTTATCGAACGAAACAATCCACGTGATCAATTATCACATTTTTGCGTGTGAGCCGCGTATAAATAAACAGATGAACGGGTCCACGAGCCTTGGACCTAATAAAAGAACACATCAAAGTATAAGGATAGTAAAAGTATAAGTAAAAGAACACATCAAACTATACTTAATCCAAAGTATAAGGATATTTGTCAAAGTTTTAACGAATACCATATAAACCCCCATAACCATAATTTTCTCGCTGGATATAAATAACGAATCGGCTGAGAGAAGGAAAAGGGAAGAATTGAATAGTTGAACGAATAAAATTCAACTTCTTTTTTTACAGACGAGTTTGTATCCAATATGTCTCGAACGTGAAAAGCGCTCTCGCTCCTTTGTCTTTCTCGCGAAGTGAAGAGGCTTCCAGCACGTTTGCTGGATTTTGAAACGAGTCCTTGGAAAACCGCGCGATAATGCGTGTAACAATTACAGTTACAGTTCCGTGAGGAGGAGTACTGAAGAGGAGAGCGAGTGGAAATTTAAATTGTGGAGGTGAAACGAAGATTCGAGAAGTTTCTAGATAGCTGTACGATACTTTGCATATATATATATGTATAATTGCTCGTTAAGGAAATTTTTATAAATTTCGTTTCGAAAGTGGATTAGGTGGGAATAATTTAGAAGGAGTTTTTAAACGTGAGTTTTCAAATCCATTAGGATCAAATTATAATAAAATTTCATTCCATCCATACTTTTCTATTAAAGATTTATTAGGATTTTATTTAATTTTATTAATTTTTATACTTATTAATCTTCAATTTCCATATTATTTAGGTGATCCAGACAATTTTAAAATTGCAAATCAAATAAACACTCCAACTCATATTAAACCTGAATGATACTTTTTATTTGAATTATTCAATTTTACGAGCAATTCCAAATAAATTAGGTGGAGTTTTAATTTTATATATTACTATTCTTTATATAAAAATAATTTAATAAATAATAAATTTAATTTATTAAATAAGATATGAACTCCGCCCGGCCGAGTTTCAAAGTTTCGTTAACTGAAAACTTATTTCTTTCGTGAACCGCATAAAAAGAAATCGCCAAGCTTAATTTTCCGACTCCATCGATCGAAAGTGGAAACGTTTCCCGAGAAATATTTAAAATGATCGTTGGGAGAGATACATTGATAAGGAAAATTTTCCACGAAAACGAGGAAGATCCTTCGAACGAGGTTTAAAATAAATAAAAAGAAAAAGAAGAAAAGAATAATTTCAAACTACGATCGACTTTCGAAGTGAAACAAAAAATTGGAAGATGATATTTCGGATGAAGAGAAGAAATATTCGAAATATTTCCAAGATTCCATTGCATGGAGCGTGGAGAGGAATAAGGGAGAGAGAAAGGCTCGAAACATTAAGTAATACCTTCCCTCCATTCTTTCCTCGAGATCTTCGGTTCAGGTCAACGAGAGATTACATCCGAATCGAAAGGCCGGCCGAGCCGAAATCGATTCACACACGCTTTCCCGCCTGTATCAGAATTTTTTTTTAATCATTAACCACGGGACTTGAGCTTAAACACAACTTATTCCATTCCTTATAAACGATTTCTTCTCGTCGAACGAATTAATCCACGTGATTGTGATCATCACATTTTTGCGGCGAATATTTCGAAATCAATGTGACAATTACTCGTGAAACGAGTAAACATCCATCTTCCCTTAAATGTTGTTTCAACCATTGATATTTCGCTCGCATATCTCGACGGATAAACACGAGCCGGTGGTTTTCGCCCCATCGACGCTTCAATTTGTAATTACCATTGAATTTTAATCGCCGACAGAATTAATACGCCGCGGATTCAGTCGAACTGGCTCGCTTTCAAATTTTCAACAGCAACGTCGCAACGTCGCAACGTTGCACGATCGAAGTTAACTCGAGCAATTTTCTATTCGATCCTCTTCCTTCCGCGGAGTAACGAGCGGATTGAATGGACAAAACCTGGAAAACAGACTCGGCTGAACAGGATCGTACTGGAGATCTTGATCTTAATCTTACGACAAATTTACTTGGATGCTTCCGTTCCATTTCGGATGGACAAGCATTTTAGGGGCGACTCGAATTCCCCTAAGAAATTAAAATACCTTCTTTTGTGAAATCTACCTTTTTATCTTAATCTTGAATCGAATTTATTAGCTCGAAGAATTGAAAAGAGAAATCTCGAAAGTAAGGATTTTTCTTATTTCTCGTATTTTTCATTTCGAAATTAATAGAAAAATTCATCATGGAGGAGGGAAAACCATTTCCGGAAACTTTGAGTTCGAAGAAGCGAGCGTTTTTAAATTTCTGCAATACCGACCGATAATACTCGAGATTGAAGCAAATTGCGGGATAATAAATCTATCGTGGCTCGTTTCATCGTGCTAATTTTAAACACTCGGCACGAGGTTTATTTCTCGCGTAAATAACTCTCTAAGAGGGTGAAACACGAAGGAGGCAGTGATTACGACGAGGCATTTTAGTTCGTCCTATTGTTCGCCATTATTTTCACGAATAAACGGTTCGTTTGCATCGATTTCGATGACCGACGAGGGCGTTTATTGGAAAGTATACGGCCCCGTGATTTCGATATTAACTACTGGCTTCGATATATATATATATTTGGAAAAATACGAAATAACCGAACCGTTCGATTTTGATCGCAAAAAGGGAAAAAAGAAAAAGAAGAAGAAAAAGAAAAAGCTCGTTTCTCTTCATATCTCATGCAACCGTTTAAAATATATATTTCTTTTTTTTTTTTTTCTTTGCTGCGAAAAGAAATATTTTATTCAAGAATTAAGTACGCACGAGGACGTTGATGGTGGCGTCGATTTTATAGAATGTAAATGTACAAATTAATTTTCTAATTAAAGATCTCCTTTTATGATAATTAAGTTAATCAGTTAATTAAGTTAATGCCACTCCTTTCTCACAATTACACGTAAAGAATTTTTATAGGATAATGAAAATAGAATATTTTATTTTTAATAACCAGTGAGTGAAGTCTTCGCTCTCTGTCGAACAAAAATTGAAATTTATAAAAATTCGAGGATAATTGTCGGGAAGACGGAGAATCTTGAAATTTATTCTACAATGAATAGAAATTTTTTCGAAGCTTAAGAAAATCTTTCTTCCACCTTCAAACGGAGAAGATATTTTTCGATTTCTTCTCTTCTCTGGCGGAAGAAAGATTCGGCCAACTTTTCCACCAAAATATTTTCATCTCGCTTCTCGCAATCTCCTTTTAAATTTTAACCAAGTTAGATTCTAATTTCTAGAAGTTATTTTCTTGGTTTTGTTGGTTATTGATCGACGCCATCCACGGCAAGTGGAAAGTTTGGAAAGATAAATTCACCACCCTGCAACACACACTCCTCAGCCATGCGTTCAAGAGAAATTAATCAATAGTTTTCAACTTGTGTCTTCCTTCCGCTCCAGTTTTATAAATCGAAAATTTCGCTTGTTTCGATCCTTATATACAGCTGTGATCGATCCAGATTCAGAACGAAATCGAGATATATATATTTCTTTTCTCTTATTTCCTTCGCTTCGAGCTTCCTCGATTTTTCTCTATTAAAATTCTATCCCATCGATTATATCCCGTCTACCCGACAAAACTTATTTATATACCCAGTTGACGACGAGTCAAACAAACAAGCAACGGGAAAACAGTTTAGAAAAAGAGAAAAACTTGTCTACTTTCCTCTTTTTTAGCTAGCTCTTTCTTCCAATTCCAATAAGAATTAAGAGATAATATATTAGATGTGCAAATAATAAATTCCTTCTTCTTCTTTTTCCTACCATCATAATTTTTCAATTCGAATTACTTTGCATTCGATATATTTTCTCTAGAGAAATATTTAAAATATTAGAAACCCTTAATAATCGTCAGAAAGAATATTAAGCGTTGTTGATGACAGTGAAAGTCAATATCTGCAAAAAGTAATTTGATAAATATTTTAATTATATTTATATTACGTATGCAAATAAGTTCCTTCCACTTCTTTTTCCACAATCGTAATTTCAGACCGAATTCGAATTATTTCGATGCAGATGTATTTTCTCTAGAGAAATATTTAAAATATTACAAAGATATCCTTAATAATCGTCAGAAAGAATATTAAGCGTTCTTGATGACAGTGAAAGTCAATATCTGCAAAAAGTAATTTGATAAATATTTTAAACAGCGATAGTGATTTTACTTTCTAAAATATTGAAAATATTGTAAAAGACTAGTTATATTACGTATGCAAATAAATTCCTTCCCCTTTTTTTCACGATTATAACTTTTGACCGAATTCGAATTATTTTGCGTTCGAATGATGCGGATGTATTTTTTCTACAGAAATATTTAAAATATTAGAATATTAGAAAGGTATTCTTCTTAAAAATCGTTGTCAAAAAAAATATTAAGTTGTTGATGAGGGTGAAAGTCAATATCTGCAAAAAGTAATTCGATAAATATTTTAAACAGCGATAGTGATTTTACTTTCAATGAAAACATTGTAAAAGACTGGTTATATTACGTATGCAAATAAATTCCTTCCCCTTTTTTTCACTTTATTTATATTATAACTTTTGACCGAATTCGAATTATTTCGCGTTCGAATGATGCGGATGTATTTTCTTTAGAGAAACATTTGAAATATTAGAATGTTAAAAAGATATCCTTTTGTTGATGACAATGAAAGTCAATATCTGCAAAAAATAATTTGATAAATATTTTAATTATATTTATATTACGTATGCAAATAAGTTCTTTCCCCTTTCTTTTCCACAATCGTTTCAATTTCAGACCGAATTCGAATTATTTCGGACGATGCAAATGTATTTTCTCTAGAAAAATATTTAAAATATTAGAATATTAAAAAGAAGCTAAAAGTTCTGTCAACATCTGCAAAAAATAATTTAATAGATATTTTAAACAGATAGTGACAGTAGCGATTTTATTTTTACTTTATAAACTACGAAAACGTTGTAAGCGACTTAATCAAACCGACATTCTCGTTGCTATTCGAACTTGAATCGCAAAGCAAGAGGTTAATTATTAGGTGTGCAAATAATTTCCTTCCCCTTTTTATCCACCATCGCAACTTCCGCTCGTGGCGCCATCTAAAAGATCGTTCTTATGTTTTTAAGAAGAGTCGCGACGAGTGCAACAATTTCGAGCGATATGACGTCACTCCAGCTTAGGAAGCTACTGAAAAAAAGCTGGTGAAAAGGTGGTACCGAAGATTTAAATTTGGAAATTTTAATTCGAAAGATCGTTCACCGAGAAAATTGGACGACGATGAGTCAGAAGAATCTCTCTGACCCAGACGCGAGAAGAATTGACAGAAAAATTGGTATCTATCCGAAACAATTGTATAATCTTATACCCCAATTTAAAAAAAAATAACTTTATTTAATAAGAATACATTTAACAAAAATTAATAAAAATAATTTTATTTAATAAATAAGTAATGAAATTTTGAAAAATTTGGAAAAAAGGGGAGGGAAGAATTTATTTGCAATTGAAGTCGAGTCACTGTTGTTACCCCTCCCCCCGTTGTCCACGCGTCGTTAGGAGGAAATTACAAGCCGGGTAGGATTACCGAAATAATTGGAAATAATTGGTGGATAAGCAAAAAGCTGGCGATTAGCATTTCCGCGTTGGACGGACGACAGAGCTCCCCCTCCTCCTTCCACAATCCTGGAATACGTCGCTAGATACTATTGCACCCCCCCTTGATATAGGACCGAGGTAACAAAGTAAAGTTAGTTTCTGTTTTCACGCTGAAATTTCACGCGGGGATGGACGAATTAAATTACGAATAATAAATATATATATATGTATATATGGTCTTTGGTAGGCTTTGTGCATGTTTGAAGTAATAATAATTCGTCGAGCGAATTATAGAGAAATTTTTTAAAGAAATAATTTTTTTATGTGCCTGTTTTTGATCTTCGTATCTCTTTCTTTTTTTAATTTTTAATTTTAATTTTATCCTTTCGTCCATGGATATGATAATTGGATATATATAGATTCGTTTTAATATAATAGATGATTGATTGTACACGTGTATAACAGAATCTTTAGGTAAGAACCACGATCACAAGAAGAAGAATTCGTTTACCTTGCGACGAATCAAACTTCAACGGTTAAATTAATCCATTTCGTTCGATGATAAGCCATCATCGTTGATACTTTTCTTCTATAATCATATCCTCTTCCATTCGTGTTCGAAAGTACGATCGATCCTCGTTATTGAGATTCTTGCAATTTCACGTACGATTTTGCGATAATTTTAACGTCTTTAATTAACCAACTGCAATGACCCACATTCTTTTGATCCATCGAAAAAACTCATTGGCATATTCAAATATATATATATATATACCGTGTAATTAAATTCGAGGATATAACGAACCTTGACATCCTCTTCCACTTTCTCTTGAAAATATTCGCGATTCGAGTTAATTTTTCGAGAGAGATCTTTTTTCCTCGACGAGGGAAAAAAACAAAACAACTTGAAACTCGAATTTTCCAAAACCACTTGTTACGAGATTCTAAAAAATAAAATAAAATAAAATAAAATAAA
This sequence comes from Apis laboriosa, assembly GCF_014066325.1. Lineage (NCBI taxonomy): Eukaryota > Metazoa > Arthropoda > Insecta > Hymenoptera > Apidae > Apis > Apis laboriosa. The sequence continues at coordinate 328,013 of NW_025223437.1, read as the reverse complement.
ATTGTTCCAAGATATTTTATCTCACTGATCTATGAGAAAAGGGGTTAAGGTAAGGAATCAAAATCCTATACAATCGGATGGGAATCGATAATATCCTGTAACTCGAGGGGGACTCAATCGATAATTCACAAGCTGTTTCTTCGATCGTTTCTCGATACATTTATCCGATATATTTCCGCGCGATATTTGTCAACAAACGTATCTACATCGATGAAGCGAGCAGTTTGTATCAAACGCTATGTACACGATATACGTGGAACGAGGACACGATGCGACGCGAGGCAGCAAATAGAAAAAAAGAAAAAAGGAAAAACCCATCTCTGGTTCGGTATTTATTTAAAAATCGAATATCCATGTTCTAAAAATGCGATCCCCCCCGACCTTCGAAATCAGGGTTGAAACTTTCTCTTCTCTTTTCCCCATCGAACGGTCGGGCACAATTTCGCACACACGATTACACCCTTCGACACCCTTTCGCCTCTTTTTTTTTTTTTTTTATTCGCGAAAATCCTTCGTTCGTTTTTCTTTTTCCTCGAGTAGAAAAAAAACGGAGAGGAGGTTTATTTTAAAATTAAGCATACCAAATACGCAAATGGGGGGATCACGAAAGGCTTCGATCTTCGAACGAATCTCAGACGAAGGATCTCGAAAATTTGGTGAGATAACAATATTTCGAACGATAAAATAGAAACACTTTCACACTTTCCTCCCTAATAATACTTGCTAATAATCCCGAAAAATCGAACCGGGAGAGAAGATCTCTCTTCTTAAACGGAGGGAAGAAACGTCGCGCTGTGAATCATCGCTCGATCGATCATTCGGCAAGCACCACCGCCATGGATCAGGCCAGTCCACGCCGTCTACGTTTGTCCACCACCACCACTTTTTTCCCTCCCCGAAACGAGACGCGTGAAAACGAAAGGAACGATCGTGAAACGAGGATCGCGAATCGATATCACTCTCCCACCCCCTCGCATCACTCGCGAGCAACTCGAGGTTTCAAGGTGCGGTGAACCTTCTTCTTCTTCTTCTTCTTCTTCTTCTTCCTCCAAGTACTCACCACCTCCGTTCTCATCCGTAACGCTCCTCCTCCTCCTCCTCCTCCTCCTCCTCTTCCTCCTCCTCCTCCTCTTCCTCCGAACGCGAGTTCGTCCACCCTCCTTGTTGAAGTCGAAGTCGAGTGTTCACGCGGCGGAATCGCAGCGAGAGAATTGACGCGACGGGGGAGATGATACGCGAGGGGGAGAGAGAGAGAGAGAGAAGAAACGAAGGGACGAAGGAAGAAAGAAAGAAAGGAAGGAAGGAAGGAAGGAATTAAGGAAGGAAAAGAAAAAAAAACGGTGGCGTACGCGAGAGAAAGGAGCAGCGCGTAAGCTGTCGAAATCTGGGATAGCCACTTGTAGAGCCGGCGGATGACCGGGCGCGTAAACCAGACTGGCGGGTTGGCAAACAGGTGAGACACCGTCGCGTGCCCGTCTTTCTCCGTCTCCTTTCCTCCCGCTCTTTCCATCCCACCCCTGTCCAATACCCTCCTCCAATAACCCGGCCGGCCCGTTTCTCCGTCTCCCTTTCGCGCCCTGCCCTACCCCTACACGCTCCTCCCCCACTCCCACCACTCCTCCCACCCAACTCGACGCGTATTCAACCCCCAGATTCTCTACCACCACTCGTCCTTGCGCCGCGTACGTTTTACTCTCTCTCTCTCTCTCTCTCTCTCTCTCTCTCTCTTACTCTCTGCTTACTTCTCCTCGCGGGACATTTTCCGCAATTTCCACCATCCTTCTTCCAACAATCTTCCTCCGCTTCTTACTTTATCCTTTGCTACACGCGTTTTCGTGTACTCGAGTTTCCTTCTTCTTTTTCCCCTCTTCGCTTACGATTATACGCGGTGGATACGTTGTGGATACGACCGAGGCCGACCCTCCTCCCCCTCCTCCCCCCGCCCCGTCTCTCCTAATTCCGCTTTTCGCTCGCCTCTCCTCCCTCCCCTCGCCCACCGATAACCCTACCTACGAGCATGGGACTCTCTCTCTCTGTCTCTGTCTCTGTCTCTCTCTCTCTCGCTGCAGGGGTTACAACCGGAGGCACTTGCGTGCGCATCACGTCCATCGATCTATTTCAGCTCACCTACGCTCCTCTCCTGGCGAAGCCTGGCCCCTGCCGTTCACTCTAACCGCTACCTGTGCGCCTCCTGCCTTCTGCACAACGATCCTCGGCCAACGATCAACCCACGAATTTTATCGCGATCCAGAGAACGAGATCCCCTCGAGGGGATCGCGTTAAACTCCGCGCTATCCCTCCGCTATTATATGTATGTATGTATGTATGTGTGTATGTGTGTGTGTGTGTATGTATATAAGGGTGGATTTCGCGGCTCGATCCACTGAGAAACTTTCGATACCACGATACCACCACCCCATCGTCGTTGTCGTTCGATTGATAACGTGTAATTCGATTATTGGTGAAGGTGGAAAAGGGTTGCGTGGATTACGCGGTTGTATATAAAATATAATTTTAGGAGGAATAAAATATCGTTTCTAGTAAAGTGAAGTTTTTTCGGGAATCGAGAGTTTCTTAGGATGATATATTCAGCGTGAAAGTGTTACGAGTTGGATAGATATTATTTTTAAAATTATTCTTTTATGTCTTCTAGTTTCTTTTTTTCTTCGAAGAATCTATCTGCTTATGAAATTTTAGAAATATTATGAGCTGGATAGATGTATCAGAAATTATCTCGAGTTATTCTTCCTTTTGTATTTTTCAGTTTTTTTTTTAAAGAATCAGTAATTATCTTTAAATTATTCGTATTTTTGTGTCTTCTAATTTTTTTTTAAGAATCTGTCTATGATATTTTATAAATATTATGAGCTGGATAGATGTATCAGAAATTATCTCGAATTATTCTTCCTTTTGTATTTTTCAGTTTTTTTTTAAAGAATCAGTAATTATCTTTAAATTATTCGTACTTTTGTGTCTTTTAGTTTTTTTTTTTTTAAGAATCTGTCTATGATATTCTATAAATATTATGAGCTGGATAGATGTATCAGAAATTATCTCGAATTATTCTTCCTTTGTGTCTTTTAATCTCTTTTTGAAGAATCAGTAATTATCTTTAAATTATTCGTACTTTTGTGTCTTCTAGTTTTTTTTATTCTATAAATATTTATGAGCTGGATAGATGTATCAGAAATTATCTCGAATTATTCTTCCTTTTGTATTTTTCAGTTTTTTTTTTAAAAGAATCAGTAATTATCTTTAAATTATTTGTACTTTTGTGTCTTCTAGTTTTTTTTTTAAGAATCTGTCTATGATATTCTATAAATATTATGAGCTGGATAGATGTATCAGAAATTATCTCGAATTATTCTTCCTTTGTGTCTTCTAATCTCTTTTTGAAGAATCAGTAATTATCTTTAAATTATTCTTTTGTATCTTTTAGTTTTTTTTTCAAAGAATCTATCTATGATATTCTATAAATATTATGAGCTGGATAGATGTATCAGAAATTATCTTTAAATTATTCGTACTTTTGTGTCTTCTAATTTTTTTTTAAGAATCTGTCTATGATAGTTTATAAATATTATAAACTGGATAGATCAGAAATTATCTCGAATTATTCTTCCTTTTGTGTCTTCCAGTCTTTTTTTAAAGAATCAGTAATTATCTTTAAATTATTCGTACTTTTATGTCTTCTTTTTTTTTAAAGAATCTGTCTACGTATGATATTCTATAAATGTTATAAATTGAATAAATATATCAGAAATTATTTTTAAATTATTTTTATCTTTATGTCTTCCAGCCTTTCTTCTTTTTTTAAATCTCTCTGCCTACGATATTTTATAAGCGTTACGAGCCGGATCAGAAATTATCATTAAATTTTTCGTGCTTTTGCGTCTTCTAGTCTCTGAAGAAAGGATCTATGATATTTTATAAGCGTTACGATTAAAAATTATCTTTAAATTATTCGTGCTTTCTTCTAATTCTCCAAAGGAAAGGATCTCTAAAAATTTGTCATATCGTTTTATAGGACAAGATGAAAGGAGAAAATCGTTTGATATTCCCAACGCGTTGAGTAGTGATAATTTTAAGGAAGTGGGCGAGAAGAAATTGTCCTTTGTTATCGGTCGCGAGAACGCGTGCTCGCCATTTGAGACACCTTTTCTTTCCCCCGCACTTTCCAAGACATTGTATAATTTATATATATATAATTTATATACAATTGTAAATTTGTATATCGATGTAAAAATTCCTTTAAAAACTCTAGAAAACTATTTCTAGACCAACAACGCGAGCCTCGTTGACAAAAAGAAAACTCTCCATTCGTCGGAACATAAGAATTCGAATGGATGAAAATCGGCTCGGCGCTGCGTGATAGGACAAATTCTAAAACACGAAGCGAATAACCGGTAATAGTTTGGATGAGAAGATAGAGCGGTAGGGAAGGAAACTGGGGCAAGAATTAGGGAAAAGAAGATTCGAAGAACCGACCGAGGATCTTATAGATTCCGCGCTAAGATAACAAATTTAAAAAACGGGATCAGATCAAAAATACCTCGAAAATTGGCAAACAATCTTAATCATCCTCCTTGCTCTTTCCTCCAATTTTAAACGAATCTCATTCCCCCCTCCCCCTCCTCCTCCTCCTCTTTATACAAAATCAATGAAATTTCAAAAGATCCAGATAATTCGACAGATACAACTTTTTCTCCAACAAGAGACAGAGATAAGATGTCTAAATTTTCCACCCTCGATTCCGGGTATCGAATTCGCGCGAAAATCGGAATAAGCGCGGTGAACAGGTAATTTGTTGACACTCGAAACGCGAGCGAAATCGTTTATCGAATTCCCTCCCCATTGGACCAATCAGCGGTACGGATTTCGCGCCGAAGGGGTAAAGGCTCGATGCGGTTAGAAACGAGGCGTTGCGAGAGGGGGGGAGGGATCGCGAGAGGATCGGTATTTCGACCGATTTTCAATCGTCGAAGCGGCCATTTCTGCTCGGCCCGCAACCGCGACGACGAAATTTCCGATCGAACGGCGACAATCGTTTCAATCGTGTTCATAGTTCGATTTTATACATATATATATACATATATAAAGATGTGACTATTTAAATCACGAAAGAAAATTATCCCTTTGTAGACCGACCACCACGGTCGATAATTCCATTCTTAGTCGAGATGGGTCTGCTTTCGAAAGCTCTGATCGTAATTAGGACGTACGTTTCGATCCCTTTGTAACCACGGTTAATTACAAAGATTGTTGGTTCGAAAGAGAGACGATCGTTTTCACAAGAGAAAATGAACATCCATAACATCGAAGCGGAATATATCGATTCGAGTTCCGCTTACGAAAGGTCTAACTCCAAACGTTCGCGCCTATTGACGCAACGGGTGCGTCACGAGGTTCCCCTACCGCGTCCCTAATAACGTGTCGTGTACGCTTACGTCGATACTTAATTATCGATTAATTATCGATAATATTATCGTTAATCGATTTAGATCGAGTTAAATTTAGATTTAGAAAGAAAAAAAAAGAAAAAGATAAAAGAATAGTTTGTAATCGAGGATACGATGGTGCATGTATAAGTTTTCAGCGTTAAACGCGTATCGATCGATCAAGGCAGCTGGCGTTTGAATAGAATCGAGAATAAAGCGGGAAGGTTTTAATGGAATCGAATTATCGATTACTCCCGTGTAAACGACTTTTACAAATGTCGAGTAACGAGGCGGGCATGCGGGCGTTGCGCAAAGTACAGAAACAGGTGGAAATCTTTATTCAACGATCGTCCAGATTCCAAAAGTATTATCCTTTTCCCCTCGTTTCTTGCTTTGTTTCGTTCGGCTCGGCTTGTTGATTATTTTTTTTGATATATATATATATATATATATATATTTTCGAGTTTATTATTTCGTCTTTGATGAATTTCTTCAAAATTTTAAGTTTTGATCTGAAGAATTCCAAGTATTCAATATAAATTCAAATGATAGAATCTTACGAAGATATTCTTGATTTTTAATATTACACGCAATATCCTTTTGCTTCTTCTATTCGTTACATTCAAACGATTTATATGAAACGATGTTCCACATCTTCTAGGCAAAATATCAGCAACGTATAAAAATTATCTTGGCTAACTTCGCTTGATTCAACTCGATCAATTGCTAACGTCACTTCGCTAGCTATTATTCCTCGAAATTAATACTACCAAAAACTTTCCCTTTCGAAATCGCCTAAAAATCCTCGAATCTCGAAATTAATTCTTCGAATCTCGAAATCAATTCTTCTCGTGCGATATCGTGGTGAATTTATGTTTCGTGAGAAGTCGGTATCAAAGCGAGAAAAGTTCGAAATCGCATCATCCTCAAAGATGGACGAAAATTCCTTTCGATGTGCTTTTCGAACGAAAACGGTTAGAAACGAGCTCTATCGAACTGAAACGGTCAGAGTTGATCGACGCGATTAAATTCGGCCAACGTTCTTCCTCCTCCTCCTCCTCAAGATTTTTCCTCGGCGGTGTAACGTTTCAGAGGAACGTTTCCAGGTCGAGGGACGACATTAACAATCGATCGTCGACTCGCGTATCTGAATGAAGGTGTAGACCGACAATCAGCCGAGGAATTCTCCCAATCTTCTCGCTCTACGCCCCATTTCTCCTCATCGATCTGTGACAGCGAGACCGTTGTCGTCGAGATCCATAGATTACGATTAAGAATCGGTGAATTATCGAGTGAATATAAGATTATCCTTTCAATTCCTTCGCTCCTCCTTTCTTCAATGCTTCCAACAACGGAGACTCTCGTATCAACAGAGCCACCGACAGAGAGACAAAGTGGAATTTTCGGATAATAGAAATTTAATAGATAAAATTTTGGAATAATTGCTTTCAATTTCTTCGACCCTCCTTTCTTCAATGCTTCCAACAACGGAGACTCCCGTATCAACAGAGAGACAAAAGTGGAATTTTCGGATAATAGAAATTTAATAAATAAAATTTTTTAAATAAAATTTTAGAATAATTGCTTTCAATTTCTTCGCCCCTCCTTTCTTCAATGCTTCGGAGACTCTCGTATCAACAGAGAGACAAAAGTGGAATTTTTGGATAATAGAAATTTAATAAATAAAATTTTAGAATAATTGCTTTCAATTTCTTTGCCCCTCCTGTCTTTCTTCAATGCTTCCAATGTACGAGCGGAGACTGCCATATCCGAATCAACAGAGAGATAAAAGTGGAATTTTCGGATAATAGAAATTTTTTAAATAAAATTTTAGAATAATTGTTTTCAATTTCTTCGCCCTTTTTTTCTTCAATGCTTCCAACAACGGAAACTTTCGCATCTGAATCAACAGAGAAACAAAAGTGGAATTTTCAGATAATAGAAATTTAATAAATAAAATTTTTAAATAAAATTTTAGAATAATTGCTTTCAATTCCTTCTGCCTTTCTTCAACAACGGAGACCTCCATATCCGAATCAACAGAGACAAAAGTGGAATTTTCGGATAATAGAAATTTAATGAATAAAATTTTAAAACAATTGCTTTCAATTTCTTTATCCCTCCTTTCTTTAATGCTTTCAACAAGGGAGACTCCCGTATCAACAGAGAGACAAAAGTGGAATTTTCGGATAATAAAAATTTAATAAATAAAATTTTAGAATAATTGTTTTCAATTCCTTCTGTCTTTCTTCAACAACGGAGACCTCCATATCCAAATCAACAGAGATATAAAAGTGGAATTTTCGGATAATAGAAATTTTTTAAATAAAATTTTAGAATAATTGCTTTCAATTTCTTTATCCCTCCTTTCTTCAATGCTTTCAACAAGGGAGACTCCCGTATCAACAGAGAGACAAAAATGGAATTTTCGGATAATTGTAATAATTAGATTGCTTTCTTCTGCGTTATGCTTCGCTTATTCAAGTAGAAACGAACAAAATGGGCAGTTTTCTTCAAGCATAAATTTTTTTTATCGTAAGCAGCTGCGTGGAATTACGTTCCGCCTCGAACCGTCCACAGTGTATTCCTGCGCTAATTTGCGCTTTCGACCACTCTCGACATCTTTAATTATTTTCTATTTCTCTTCAATTCAATTAAAACTAGTTAAAACTACGCGTTTTCGTTCACTTGCCATCGCGCGACACATCGTTCTCCGCTCAGCACCGAATTCAATATGAATTAACGTTTAGTCGGTCGAACGTATTTATTACGTCTAAATACGTTGTATTTACGTTTCGTAATCCAAGTATGTAAACATCGCTACGAAACGTTGCGCGCTTATAATAACAAAACATACAATAGGACGTTCGTATTATATTATTCGAGTAATATAAAGTCTCATTCTCGACTAATAATAAAATTTATAACGAGAGATGAGAGATTTGTGACAGACATTTATTTTATTAAATAAAATATAAAAAATACAAAAAAATATTTTATTAAATCGAAGATCGTTCTTGGTACTAATCCATCCAAGTTTCTTTCTTTCTAAAGAAGAAAGGGATTCGAGAATGAAATTTACGCGAATGTGTACAAATTACATTTTTTTTTTCTTTCTTTTTATCAGATAAATATTATCTGTGCGAATAAACATTCCAAGAACGGCGGAATGAGCACATAGGACGAAACGTGTTTCGAGAAATATTTGCGCACGCGAAAGTTTCGTCATCGTTGTTCACCTGTTCGCTTCTCTCTCTCTCTCTCTCTCTCTCTCTGTTGACAGATTCGATAAGTGTTATCGCGATTTTTCTGCCCGCTTTCGATATAGCCGGCGCGTTTTTATCAGAATTTATTCACTCGAAGACAACAGATGGCTCGATAAGCCAGTTAATCGAAAGGGAACGGATAATGGAGTTCGGTTTTTTTCAAATAACTTTGGTCTTCGAATACTTTTTATATATATATATATATATAAATTCATCGATTTAAGAATTTTATTTTTAAATTTAAGTTCAACTATTATATACATTTTTGTCGTTCGTTATTCTTCGGTTATAATTCAAAAATTTTTTCCTTTATCGTTTTAACGAAGCAATTCAATGTCGTTCTTGAAAATAATAAAATCGTTTTTAAAAGAAAGTCTATCTTTCTATCGCATTGTCCACCATCCCATTTAGAGAGAAACGTAGGAGGAGAAGTATAAATATATGAATCACTTGCCTTGCTGCGTGTTAACAACGTTGAACGAGAGAAAAGTTAGAAAAGAACCATTAAAAATTCATTAACACGATGTTAAATCTGGCAAAACGTTCCGTGACTTGGGACAAAAAGGAATTATTCACGAAAACGAGAGTTTGAAATCAAAATTAATTCCGATCGTCGAGACGATAGAAATAATTCTATCGATTGTGCAGAAATTGGCTCGAGGTATCGCGATAATCAATCGATTCACAGACTGTCCTCGAACTTCAATCGAATTAAATTTCTATCCAATGAACTTTGTACGACAATTTTGGTTGATTCGTAACGTTGTTAATATCTTTATTAACAGGAAAACTAACAATATGAACAATGAAGGTTGCCAAGTTTCGTGAATATTCTGATTAAAAACAACGAGTTTCTCCTTCACTTTTGATTGCCATCAGTAAGATTATCAATATTTCTATTACTCGATATAATTTTTAAGATATTTATATGTCAAATCTGTAATTAATTAATTAATTAAAACATAAGAGACGTTGCCTTGAGAGGTAGAAATATCGTTTTTACGTGTATCTCGAGTAGAGAAAATGAGATTTCGATAATTTCGAGATTCTAACAAAAAAATATTTCTAAAAAATCGAAAAGATTTTAAAGACGATAAGACGTATAGATAAAATGAGCTCGTAACTTCCTTCCAATCGTGTTATTGAATTTTCCAATGATGCATTGGAATTTAAACAACGCCCACGCATTATTGCTCGTCTCCTTCCGAGTTAACAGTTGGAGAGTTAAGTTTAAGAACGTCTCGAATCCAGCCTGCCTTCGAGCATGTCCTTAAAGTTCTGTTTCCCTCCAGTTAAAGTTGTCCGAGTCTTAGACACTCGAAATTTGTCGTAATCATATCTACCTACGCACACACACAAATATATATATATATATATAATTACTTTATTTCATTATGAACTTCCAATCCAAAAACAACTTTAAACAATTTAAACTGAACATCTGCGTTAATTGAGCCACCTTCTGCGTTCCAATTTTTATCACAAGGATTTATATATATATATATATATATATATATATA
>NW_025223437.1:289564-317766 GCF_014066325.1 Apis laboriosa | reverse complement strand
TTTTTTTTTTTTTTTTTTTCAGTTTTAAACAATATCGTATCGATGGTATTGTCTCGTTCGACTCTCTCCCCCCTCCTTCTCGATACCATAGAATCGAAGATTAATTAACGAGATACTAGTCGGTTTGAATCGGCTATGTGGATGTACAAACGAGTTATTAACGCGAATGAAACCAAAGCTGGATAGAGGATGTCGTCACGTCGTAACTGTTACTCTTCGAGTAACCGTGAACGTTGTAACACGTTGATATTGTCGCCTTGAACAATGAGACACGATTGAGACATTTATTTAAAAAAATCTATTAAAATTATTATCTACGAATAATCTAAAAATCGACGAGTTATTGTTCTACGAATAAAAACATTTTCGAGATTACGGTCGAAATGTCGGGAATAATTAACGAGAATCTTTTATCGGTAGTTGGTTAAAAAAATTTGCATATCGTTGTAGATCATCCGTAATCGGATTTACTCGCGAAGCGTTGTCACGCTTGGATTTCCTCCTGATATTTGACAAAGAATTTTATTTCGCAAAGTTCGTGACAAGGAAGATTTTAAAGGCAATAATTTTTTATTGCATATCGTAAAAAAAGGGGGAAAAAAAAGAAATAGTAGCAGAGAGGTTAGGTTTTTTAGAATAAAAATTTTCTTGAAGACTAAACTGTTTCGTGGCACGAAAGATCGATCTCTTCGTTTATATGCAAATTAATGCACTCGAGATAAAAATATCGCTTCGAAGCAAGGAAGGAAGGAAGGAAGTATTATTTAAATAAAATATCTGTAAACATCCTTGGCGAGAGATTTTTATTCCGCAGGAAGTTTAAGTTCGAACGTTGAAGTGGAAAATGTTCCGGTTACGGAACGAGAGATACTCGAGTTAATTCGAGAAGTGGACGAGACTAAGAGATTAGAGAAATTTGAAGAAACAGCAACTCGCTGCTTTACTCACCATCTCGAGTAACGATCGCACAAACAAAACCTTAATTATCCAACCAGGACGAGCGAATGCAGTAGAATAATAAATTACGTTTAAAAAAGATAACGTCGAATTATCGTTCCCATTGGATGTTTTCTGCTCGAGAAAACGATACTTATTTACTTCGATAAGTTTATCGTTCAAATTGTAATGCCAAACCAAGTTCACGAAAATCAATCAACAATAGATACGAATAAATATTATTCAAATTTATTTTAACATAAATGATTATACTTGAACTAACTTTATTACATTTTTTAACTCTTTCAACAGGTTAAAGATATATTACTTGCTCTTTAAGAAATCTTAAATGCAAACGAAAAAAAAATTGTATTCTATATTTTCTATACTTTCAAACGATATATATTTATTTCAATTTACATTAACATATATATATATATATATTCAATTTATTTTAACATAAATGATTATACTTGAACTAACTTTATTAAATTTTTTAACTTTTTCAATAAAAATATATTACTTGCTCTTTAAGAAATCTTAAATGCAACGTAAACGAAAAAAAAAATTGTATTCTATATTTTCTATATTATATTCTATATTCTATATTTCTATATTTTCTATATATATTTTCTATATTTTCTATATATTTTCTATACTTTCAAACGATATATATTTATTTCAATTTATATTAACATATATATATATATTCAATTTATTTTAACATAAATGATTATACTTGAACTAACTTTATTAAATTTTTTACCTCTTTCAATAGGTTAAAGATATATTATTTGCTCTTTAAGAATTTTGCTCTTAAATGCAACGCAAACGAAAAAAAAATTGTATTCTATATTTTCTATACTTTCAAACGATATATATTTATTTCAATTTATATTAACATATATATATATTCAATTTATTTTAACATAAATGATTATACTTGAACTAACTTTATTAAATTTTTTAACTTTTTCAATAAAAATATATTACTTGCTCTTTAAATGCAACGCAAACGAAAAAAAAAGTTGTATTCTATATTTTCTATATTCTATATTTCTATATTTTCTATATATTTTCTATACTTTCAAACGATATATATTTATTCCAAACTCTTTTACGCTTTCGTTATTCTTTCACGAAATCAATATCAATCCCGAGAACTATACTTTCCATCTAAAACGATATTCCAGTTCAATTCGAACGGAAGACAATCCATTCCGCGTTGCATTATCTAACCATCAAGTGGTGATGCGACCGTTGTTTACCTAACCGCAACAACAACCGTATTTTCCCCTCTTTCCTCGTAATTTTCGTACGTCAGCGTATACGAGGGTGAAGAAAATGGTGGCGTGAAGTTGGAATAAATTTTTCGTGTATACACGTACATATATACACGCATACACGCGTGTCACGTTGTCGGGGAAAACGCTCGGTCGACTCGACTATGAATACAGAAAAAGGGTTGAGAGAGGAGGAAGGAAGAGAGGGGAAAGTGGCGTAATCCCTTCGACCGACATTTCCACGTTCTCGACTTTGACTCATCAATGAGCGCTTCCGAGATCTTTCTCCACTTAATCCTCGGAACCCCCCTGTTTCATCCCCTCGTTTAACCCTTTACACACTCGTGCGAGCTTTCGAAAGTGTGTCAAAATTCCAAGGATTGATACTTAAACTTCTTTCTCTCTGTATGAGCTGCGATAATGATGCAATTCTCTTTGCGATAAAATTTATAATCATAATATCGAAATTTATAATCGTAATATCGAAATTTTAAAGGTTCGATCGTTTTACTCGAATTGAAATTTAATTTGAGAGAGAAAATTTAATTTTGCTCGAATGAGGTTATTCAACGAACGACAAACAGGCAAAAGTTTAACTGCCTCGTTTCTTAACGATAATTTATGAGTTTAGTATATATTTATATATGTATATATGTTTTTAATATAAGCGTAACAATCTTGTACAATTTTATGATACGATGTATTAAATTTTTAAAAAGTTAATATCGGCGAGAGTTAGCCTCTTTTAAAAATTTAAAAAGAGCCCCTTCGTCCTCGTTCCAATCTAGCGGCGATACGCGGCGGTTATCGCGCGTTGTTGAACGACTTTGAGAAACTTTTAGATAATGCGAATCGAGGGTATGGCGAGAGATAAGGGAGACGAGGCCAATTCGTCATAAATGTCGGATGGCTACTCACTGGAATTGGAATTAAATGGAGTCCAGCTCCGATCCTCTCTTTCCGTGGTGAAAAATAACGGATGATTGGAATGCGCGATGGGGGCGTTGATGGATTCCCGTTCCTTCTCGTGTAAGGGATCGTATGCCAGCTGGAAAGGATAAGTGATATAAATTGATCGTGGCGATAAAACAAACGATACAAACGATATCATTTAGATTGAAACGAGAGCTGCGATTTAATTCCTTCGAATCGGTGTCTACCGTTTGTATAAAATTAATTCCGTTTAATTTTATTAGATAAAATTTCAAGTCGATGTAAATATTTTTTAACGACGATTCGTTGAAAGTTTTTGAAAACTTTTCGTTTTGTTTTTGTTTTTCCTTAATATTTCAACGATTATAATTGTTATCTTGTGTTTTATAATTACTATACAACAATAGATTGTTATAAATAATTATAGAGAGAGGGGGATGCGTTTTCTAGTTGTTAATAGAGAGAGAGAGATAAGAATTATTAAACGGTTGCCCTTGTAAAATCTCGACAAAATTTCTCCGTTAATCGATAACTAGCAACACGGTATCGCCCCTAATACAATATTTACTCCGCTGTCTGTTCTAATTATGGAAACGTACAGCTATAATTAATCCTTCTGGTGTAACTATCGATGCACACGCACTACGTGTCTACTTGTGTATTCCAACGATAAAACCTTCCTCCTTCGTGACTATTTTTTTATCATTTTTTTTTTTTTTTTTTTTTACACGCGACCTGATAATACCGACTTATAAAATTCACTTCGATAATTCTTTGCGTACGAATGGAATAACAATTTCTAAAAAATTTTGTAAAACTTGATCACTTTCTTCTTTACATAGGATGATTCTAATTAAAATGAAATCGAACAAATTTCCATTTAACTTTTAATTTTTCGTGGCATTTAGCGATTAAAAATAGCGAAATGATTGGAAATGATAATTTTAGAAATTTTGTAAAAAAATTTTCCTTCCCAATATATATATATATATATTCGTTTTCCACGAGGAATTCTTTTGACGTCAAGCAATCATTATCTTCGATTGAACGGTAGAACAGGCGATTAAAATTACCAAAGATAAAAATAACGAATTATTTTTACTTATACTTCCTGATATTCGAATTTAATAAATATTCAACATATTGTTACATCTTTAACAAATTTTAACATTTCTTTTTTTTATGATTAATCGTCAAGATTATTTTAAAAAATCCTTTCGTTTTAAAATTTTCGTTTCATAAAAATCCATAAATTATCGGTGATGATAATTGTGTTCAATCACGTAGTACGTGATAAAACGTAGTCGCAGAAGATAGAAAATTTCCGATCCGGTCTGGCTATCGAAAATCTGTTCAACGTTTGGGTTTGCTGACCGGAAGAAATATTTCGATGTCTTTTTTCCTCGATCTTCTGCACCGATGGAAATCTGACAGATTCAAAGAGGCAACACGGGAAAAATAGTAAAAATATTTCGATAGTGGAAACTTCCTCTCACAAGAGATCACAACACATCACTCTTTCCGTTTCCTCTTCACTTACTACTTCACTTACTCCTCACTTAATTTCGCTCAACGTTCGAAGCCCTCTTCTTCATTTATTAATCGATCGAAATACATCGAAAACTTAAAACCTTTTTTTTTTATTATTATTATTATTTTCTTTCGAAGCAAACGATTTTTAACTCTTTCGATTTTTAACTTGGAACAAACAAGTTCGTGGCGGAAAAGTGGATTTTTCAAACAGTTGAATTTCAATTGCTTGACTTCATAATACAAGTTATACATTTATCTTTTCGATCGTGAATTATACGATTTTAAAAATAGAAAAGTGTAGATGTTTGAAAAAATTGCGAGAAAGGTAAGGGAAAGAAAGAACGGACGATTTGTTTCTCTATTAATCAATTAGTCTCTTTCGTGATAATCTGTAGAAATGAATATGATAAATGATTATAAAGATATATGACCGAGTGAAATATAATTCGATTAATTTCCCTTGCAAATATTTGACAGAAAAAGAAAACAAAGGCAAGAGTACACTTATTGATTCGAAGGGAAGGGGAAAAAAGAACGTTGGTAAAACAAAACGCTTAAATATACACAGTTAAAAATCTCTCTGTATTTTCTGTTTCGATGCACACGTTTAGAATCGAAATACGTTCGATGAGGTTTTGTTCGGGGATGCTAATGAAATTCGTTTCTCGTGCTTTCACATTAGTTTCGACACTAATTGGCTTTAAAAGTACTGGATATCCATTAACTCACTTTTTAAACAGTTTCGGAAAACTTTCGCATAAATAAGAAAAAAATATTAAACAAAGAGAAATTAATGAAAAATGAATCATTTCGATAATTCAAAACAAATTTATGAAATATCGACAACATAAATGAAGAATCTTTTTTTTGATGTTAAGAATAAAGTTAATTCAATAACTTTATCATCATACATATATGTTACGCAAAGAGTGGATCAAATATAATAGAAATCTACGAAGAATAAATGTTATTCAATCGTATACTAAATTACAATTTAACAATTATCCTTCACATGTTCTTTCTATGCTACACTATGGAAACGTCTCGAGTTCGTGTTACTGCTTTAGAAGGAAAAAAACAAAACAAAACAAAACATATCGGCCGTCTCCTGCACAAACGCGTAATAACTAGGCAACTAGATGACGTAAGCGGACACGTGTTATTCATAATATTTTAACGCGTCTCTTTTCAACGTTAACGGTTAACGGAGGAACAGAAGCAATTTTTATTGGCCGTCGTCGAAACAATGGTGGCGCGTTTCCACTTGTTTTCAGTGTGCGGTGAATTGAGGATACGGTGGAAGGAAGAAGGGCTGGATGGAACAACGGAACAAAGGGAGGAGGATACGGATGGAAGACGGAGAAAAATAAGGGGTGAAAGTGGGAAAAGGGAGGAATCGGGAAGATGCCAAGGGTGGTGTACGTGTATCGAGTATCGCGTATCGGAAATCGATGTTCAAGCGCCTGTTGCCGCAATGCATTCACGTTTGTTTGATTTCGGGCAAGTAGTGTGCATCGCGCGCGATACTTTCGTTTTTATAATTTTTAAGAAAATGTTTTTTTTTTTTTTTTTTTTTTTTTTGAATATTGAAATTTGATTTCGTTTCGCGATATCTCGAGCGATATAATGATAATAATAACAGAGAATGAATAATTATTCTTCGTATTCATCCTTTATTTCAATTTTCGATACGTTATAAAAATGTTTCGTAATATGAGGAGGATTCTACGATATATTCAAATGAATCGAGATACGAAAGAATTGAGATGTAATGTAATACGTTGGAATTTATTAAAGAGATCTATTCAGGCGGAAATTTTTATTTCGTTATTGCTGATTCCTTATCGATTCGTATTGTATTGGTTATATAGGTTAGATTACATAATAATATAATAATCCATTCTGTAACCAATTTCCTGTGCCCTAACCACAATTCCACAATCGTGTGTGTGTGTGTATAAACCCGCCTAAATTATAGTCCTGTTGAATTAAACATAAACAATCGTGAAATTAATAATAATAATAATAATATAGGAAGATATTCACGAAGAAATATCTCTTATTTATCCCCTTTTCGTTCTTTTCGTTAAAAAGATTGTTATGAATTATATATTGGAGATAATTTCGATTATAATCTAAAAAGAATTCTCTAATAAATAATAGATTGAATTATTAGCTAGAATATTCTAGTGCTAATTGCTTCAATTATAGGAGAATATGTGGAATAATACAAATTGATTGAAAGCTTGACATTCGTAAATGTTACGGCATTTTGGATAATTCATGGATAATTTGAATCGTCATAATATCTGCAAAAAAAAACAAATTCTCTATTTGCATACGTGACACGCGTACGTAAATAATCTCTCTTTTTATTTATACTATTATTTTGGCAAATGCCAAATAAATTATAAATTGAACCATCTCTGTGCCATTAATTTTAACATTTTTAAATGGCGCCTAGAATTGTTTTAAAATTTTTAAAACTGATAAATTCGAGTCATCTTGCCTCCCTCTTATTCTCTATTTACCAAAACGAAACGGTTCTATTTTAATCAGAGTTTTAAAGCGAATTCGATATGTTGTATGTTACTCGAAGAGTCAATAAAGCTGCCCGACTGTACGAACATTCAAAGCCGTGTTGCGTCGATTTTGGCCATACGTGGTCCAATGTATAAAGCGAAGATAATCCAGGCTAAATTATTTTGGGCAAAAGGAACCGCAAACCGCTATCAATCAAACTACGTATTTATCGTAATAACAGCCTATATAGACTTCCAGACGAAATTATGCGTCGTATATGCGTCATACTATTATGTATTATATGCTATTGTTTGTTCAATTATATTATCATTTTGATATCATGGTGTTCACAATTATTGCTTTATACGTTTAATATTTTTTTGTTTTTTAACAATCTTGAATCGAATCGATTAATTATTTTTAATTATGTTCATATTTATGTTTATTATATTTATTGTAGTAAAAATATATACAGCGATAATCTCTCGCATGCTGCGATATTCAAATCCGTTAATAAATTGGCGTTTATATGATAAATCAAATGGATATCGTGGTTTAAAAATTAATTATACATGATAATCTTTTTACAAAATTACATCACGGAACATCATTAAATCCACAATTTATGAAGCGTATTAATTTACTTCATAAATGTGTTATAATCATCTTAATTATATTGCTATTCATCGTAAAACAAATGCGTGTAACGATTATTAATAATCGTTTTATTATTATTTTTTCACGTTAGATAAATTGGCTATTTATCAAAAGTGAGAGTGATTAAATTTTCAAGATTCTCACAGAATAATGTAATTAATTCTACAATAATTTCTAATAAATGCGAAGAATAAAAGATAAGAAAATTTATCCACTTACATAATTCCTTTACCCAATTATCGCTCAATTTAATCCAAACAATGCCAAACCTATGTTTCAACGTCCCGTTTCACCAAGTTCATCCTCAACGGATGAACTTCTGTTCAACTAATAGAATTTCTGATGCGCTTTCCTTTCTAATGAGACAGTATTAAATTATCCTGTTATCAATTTGTCATAACAGTAAAAGTTTTCGTATCATACAGTACCATCATACTTGATTAAAAGTTATCCATCCGTATACGGTTTAAGATTTTAAAATTCATTTCATGTATATTTCATAAAATTCATCAAAAAAATATCAAAAAAGATCAAAACAGCTTTTTTTTATCGATAAATATTCATCTTCCTTCGTTGATAAAATTTATTAAATCTATATAAAGCAATCTATATAAAGTTATTGTGTTAAAAGTTTTATTGTTATATCGTTATTACAACAATATATGTATATCATATTAAATATGAATGTCATAATCATAGTTTCGCGTAATAATAATTTTGTATACAATTCAATCAGATTATTATCTCTGTGGATACAAATCAGTCATAAAAATTTATTAAGACCGTATGTTATTAATGATTATCGAGATTTCGTTTAATTTCATCGTGAATTCGACGATATTTTGTACTTTATTGATGTAATCGATTTTCAAATGGCCGGAAATGAGCTTGTGTATTGACACACATGCGCGCGCGCGCGCATCAGTTATGGCCCATTTAGGTCAACTGCCTGTTGTAGTAGTGCACAATAATAACATTGCCAGTGCCACTTGAGTCCGTTAGAATCATTGTCTTCGAGGATTATGGGGGTTCGTCGTTAATAAGGATTTTCTTGCTATTCGTATTCCGTTATTATCATGTCTCTTTTGTACGATTCGTCAAAAGAACATTGGAACAAGGTTTGAACATGCAGAGATTTGATATTTAATTCTAGGCAAGAATATAATAAAACTTTCATTTTGCTCGCAATCAAATATACGATTATCGGATTATTCGTGATTTAACAATGAACATATGTAAATACTTTAAACCGATTTGAATTATATATTTTCGTTTATAAATATTGAGATATTTAAATATATTGGAATAAAATAAATTTCAGAAATGATTAAAAAAAAAAAATGATAAAAATTATAATAATATATAGGATACATAAAAATTAATAAATATATCAAATAATATTATAAATTATTTAAAATGTCGTAATCAATTTTCATTTTTCCCCATCGTAATTTTAATTTCACAAGCACGAAACGTTTAATCAAAATTCCCTATAAAATATTTAAGATCCTTAGAAAATTGAAATTGTGCATAATTCATGTTTTCACACAGTTTATTCACTTAAGTATGTATCTTTTTAATAATCGGTGAACCTTGAAGAATAAATTGATATCGACGTTAACGCTATCCCTATATTAATGAAATCGATATATCTGATCGTTGTCATTTAAGATGGGTAACGTATAGTTTTGCTATCTCCTACGATGCAATCACAAAGGGTGACAAGGATCCTTTGAAATGGTATTGAACGTCAGGATTGCAGAAATAGACCAGTAGGCCTTTGGTTAACTGAAAGTGAAACGCAGCCAAATGAAATCGTGGCGATGGTTCCAGCGATACGTGGATATATCGAGGCCACGTTATAGTATTGTCAAATATAACCCGACACGCTATCGTATATTTTAACGAATAATGTCCAAGATAATAACGTCACGAGTGTTTCAGATAAATGCCCAAAATGTTTTAGAAGTTTTTCGCGTTTCGAAAGATATTCGTACGAAATAAATTCTCATCATGGAGAAATGATCGTTTTTCTTTTTTTTTTATCCCAGATTTATCCGTGATATTCTCTTCCTTTTTATCCTACTTTTAATTGAGTAACTCTGTTAAAATATATTTACTCAAGCAATATGAGATAATTTTGAAAAAGTTTTTCCATTAATACTTGATCAACTTGGTAAATTTTTTTGTAAATTATTTTTAAAAAGTTTTCATCAATAGTCTCTTTATTAAAAATTTAATTAACACGTATACTTATTCTCAGAATTTATATATAAAATCTACAAGAAATTTTAAATATAGTTCACTCTTGCTACATATAATAATACATATAATACATATAATTCTGGAATCTGTTATATATAAAGCAAAATGTTAAATGTTTGTTAAATAATAATACTTTTGATATATATATATATATATTACAAATTCATTAAAAGAAAAATAATCAGCAGATTGCAATCAACAATTTTAATTCTACACCAGACTTATCAGAATATATTGATCAAATCACTGATCTTTCTTTCCACAACAAAGACATAGAAAAATATATGATTCCGATTAAAAAAGTTGATGATAAAAAATTAAATATGATAATGAAATTAATAATTCTCTTTTATATGTTTCATTCTATTATTAAAATCAAATTAAACATTTCAATATTTTTATATTTATAACTTTTTATCATTTATTTATAATTTTAAAAATTATTTTTCAATAATTTTTAATTAGATATATATATAAATAGAAAACACAATATGTTCGATTCGGCGTTATTTCATTTACAAGTTCTATTCTTGAGCTCTCATAGAGTAAATGTAATCGCGTTTTTTCATTTTTCCATCGATGGAAAATTGATTAAAAAAAAAATTATTAACGAATCAGCATTAAGTTTTTTTTCGACTTTTGAAAATTTGACGCAGCGGAATTTCTTTCACAAACCAACCTGACCAGGTCATTAGATTTATGGTCAGATTTTATAGTTATTGGTTCTGAAGAAAATGATTTATGGTACCAGTAATCATTCAAAAATTTTTAAAAAATATATTATACTATTTATTAATGTTAACGGTTTCTTTAAAAATTTCAATGCCTAAACTATATTAATCATTTGTATGATCGATGTATTTTATTATACGTAATCGTTACATTAATTTATTAAAATAATATTTCATTTTTGACCTTCTTTTTGTAACGAAATTATTTTTCAACATTATACATTATTTTTAGATAAATAATTACACGCATAGTAATACAACTTGTATTACGTTATATTTTGTATTTATATTAGGTTACGTTGCTTAAAATGCAAATTTTTCGAAATTTTAAAGTCAAGAAGCATCATTTTAAGTACAATACTTATCGTAAAGTTGACATTTTCATAGCGAAATTGTCAGCTTGAAAAACGACAATTCTTATTGCCAATATTTATCATCGAATACATTATTACAATAAATCAAATATAAAAGTATGTTTCTTTAAAAATATATAATTTTTTTCAAAATATATAATTTTTTCAAAAGTTTTATTGTATGCAGAAAGATAATATGCTATATTTTTTTATTTTCTGATTGATTTATCTTCTAATTGATCGAAATATTATATGTATTCATATATTTATTTCGTTAAACAGTTATAGGTTATTTTGTTCAATAAAATTTCAATGTATGTAATGGAATATTTAATTACATATAATATTTTTATATTATTTTGTTTGAAATTGAGATTAATAAATGAATAATGATATATAATTTATTATTCGTATCTTATCTGATCATATTATAATTATTGAGATATAATCACTATAAGATGAGATCATATCATATCTTTATTAGATTAGATAAATTAGGATTAAAAATATAATAAAAACATTTACCGAAAAAATTACATCGAAAGATGGCATATAATTTCTTAAAATCACATTTTTCAATTCAATACTGATATTTCAAATTGCATATAAAATTTCATACACTTTTATACCACTGCACGATTCAAATAACATAATTACAAAATGGCGTCCAAGGAACGTTGCAAATTCGCCACCTTGTGATAGAATCATTCACCAGCTTTTATCTTTAGTACGTATTAAATTGTCGCCACTAGTTCCTCTTTCTACTTTACCGTCCGAGTTAAATACTCGACCTATCATTGTTGACAGTTTGCAAGGAAAGCTTCCTGCAGCTGTTGCGAGAAACAAACGCTCTTTCTCGTTACAGCTTTTCAACTGTTTATTTTCCGCGGAATATTTATACTTTTGTTCGTAGATAGTGATTAGAAAATTATATAAAATAAATCTATATTAGGCACGAATTTGCGCTGGCGTAAAAGTTGGAACAGAAAAAATGAGGTATTTATTGTAAAAATAACTTTCTTTATTCCCGCGTCTCTACATTTTATTCTATCGTAACCTCTATTGCATGTGATATTATTTTCTATTTGGATATTGTTAAATTTATTTTTAATTAATTACCAATGATCCCATAGTTTTATGATTTATAAAGTAAATAATATTAAATAGATAAAGGGAAAAACAGGCGGGAACGAAATCACATCGCAGTGTCATGCGAGAACCGCCATTTTCTATTGACATTTTCTCTTCGAAAGTAGGCTTTGTATTAATTGTTTCATATATTTTTTAATTCATCGAATATTTTATATATTGTTTGTAAATTTCAATTTTATTGCAGTAATGATCCATCATGTTTTGTTTTATTAAAGATTTTCAAAGAAAAGAATCTTGGGAAAATATATGAGAAATAAATTCTAAATATATACATGTATACGTGGCTTTTCTCTATCAACTATAGATTTTATTGTACTGACTTTTGTATATTGTATTTTGTGTAATTTGTTTCTTTTTTTTTTTTTTTTGTTTTTTTTGTAAAATTACTTATTGCTCATGGATATATAATTATGTACGATATTAAATAAAATATTATTATGCGAAATGAAAGGTTATATTTTGTGTAATATTATATCAAAATGGCGTCCATTTTTTTTCATTGTATAAAGCAATATTCTAAAATCTACATATTATACCAAATGTCAATAAATTTTAATAAATAAAATCTGTTCGATTTTTATATTTAAATTTTATGCGTGTTTATAATTGTCTTATCAATTTTTATTAATGCTACGAAACACGAATATTCATTATTATATTTCGTAGTTGTATTTATTTCAATTATTATAAAATCGTTAAATCTTAAAATAGAATACCTACTGAACTTAATACGCCAATTCAGTAAAAGTAGTGATTGTTAATGTGATACTTCTATTTTGTGCTTTCATAACATATATATATATATTTTTATTTAATAATATTTATGATATATTTATGATTATATATTTTTTTATAGTGGTAGATCACAAATGACAACAATGAATGGAAAAAGACCATCTTCAATCCCATCAAGACATCAGTCTGAAACTGTAGCTCAACATTTCGACTTAATTAAGTACATTTATGATTGTAAATATCATATATAATTTTTCTTTATTAGTTTTTATTTATATATTATATAAAATATATTATATAAAAAAATTTTATATAATAATTAAGTTTTGTTAATTTTTCTATTTTAGCATGGAATACAGTATCAAGAGAGTTAGATATGTGTCATAATCAACCGCACAGTAATTCTTCTAATTATAGAAATGGAGCATCTGTTACATATTATCAAGAAAGAGAACCAAATCCACAACTAAAAGGTAAATATTTTATTATATATATTAATTTTTATATATATTTTTTTATATTATTTTATATAATTTTTTATGTTATTTATATATACTGATCTATTGATTGATATTTTTTTCTTTTGAAGATTTTGAGCCATTTAACCTTGAAGCCTGGTGGGGACAGCGTGTTGTTCAAAGTATCACTAGAAATGCAAACTCCTAGTGCCAGGTTCAACACATTGATTATAATCGAACATTTTCAAATAGACATAAAAAACAGAAAGGATAAATTCAGAGCTGCCGAAGAAAATTCTTTCCATTTCTAGAAACGATTTATTATATTGAAAAATATATTGAAAAATAAGTGATGGGGAGGAATATAGTATAGGTAAAAATAAGTATCTAGCAATCAATTTTGAATCTTTTTTATAACAAAGATAGGATATTAGCAAATAATCAAAGATGATGAAAAAGAAAGAGAAAGGGAAAGAGCAGGGTTATGGAAACATACGTATTAGTATGAAAATGACATTCCTCTAATCTTTTATCGTATTTTAACATAATATCGCCTTTTCCTGGACCTTTTTACTCATCGTGTTTTTAAAAATATTTTACATAAAAAACATTGGAACTAAACTGTTTCTGATATTGTCTTTCTAAGATTTGAGATTCAGCGCGATGAATAATTAAGAAATATAGTGCATGCTAAAACTATTTATTTTATTTGCCATAAAGGCAAACATAATTGTAAGAAATAGTTTATATTATAAATCAAATTTTCATTGTTACTTAATGAGAAACTTAAAAATAATTCGTCTTTTAATCGTATTGTAATTAAAACTCGAATATAGAATATTGAATTAAGAGCATATGAATTATATATAAATTCTATATATTTCAATCGAAGGAGAAGTATATGTGAAAAAACTGAAGAATTATCTTTTAAGGTTTATGCATATACGTATTTTTCCACGAATTGCATTTCACATTTTTAAAAAATTTTTTCCATTTGCACATATGTAATGAAATTATACTTCTATGTAAAAAAAAAGAAAAAAAAAAGGATAAATGTGGAGGATAAATGTTTTGAGATTCTCTAAAAAAAAATTTATTCACGTATGAGAATATAGTGTAGAATGCACCTTTATTTCTAACAAAAAGAAATAAATATTTAATTCTTAATGAAAATAATGTGATAATTATTACGATTTTAAATACAATTAAATCTATACAATTATGTACATTTATTATGTATGTATGTATGTATGTAATGTACATCTGTGCGTGTATAGATATACTGTAAGATTTAACTTACAACATTTTTAACGATTTAAGGAACAATAATGACTAACATTTTTCTAAACTTGTGGACATCTTTACCAATTATTCCTAGCGGTATTTTTTTATGTATAATTGAATAGGACAAGTATTATTACATTTATGATAACAAATCTAGTTTGATATTGTGATGAGTTAAAAACATCTTTATAATGTTAAAAATTCTTGCACTTGAAAGAATGATAAAAATTGTTGTGCACAATGCTACTGAGTCAATATCTTGATACGATTTAACTTTTCATTATTTCTATACAAATGTGAATCCTTAGTGATCATTGTTTCAACTTGATTTAATGCATTGAGTTTTAAAGTGTTAACAGTTCGTTCCAAATTATAGAGACTTCTTTCTATTGCACGTTTTTCACTATTGAGCATCTATATTTAATTAAAAAATCAAGTTGATATTTTATACCAGACATCATCATTCTGATGAAATCGATGTACGTTTTTGTAATTGTATTGTACGAAATATAGTATATATAATATAAGAAATATAGTATAAACGATTTCATATTTTAGTTTTCGCGATTAATATTTTCGTAATTTTCGAATACGAATCATATTTATAACAAAATTAGTTATATCTATTATTATCGTGATATGAACATAATATACTCTTAGAATGTATTTATAAAAAAAATAGCATGTATAAAAAATATCTCTTTTATAATTATAAATTTTTTTAACTTTTTTGTAAGATATAATGTATTATTCCTTGTTTAGTAAATAATCTAATTTTTAGATACTCAATTCAAAGTAAAAATTTAAAAATTTTTTCACTCACCGTAACACCGACGTTTAAACGAGAAAACGAATTTATTCCAGTAAATGAAGTTTGCGTAAAGTTGTTGGAAGTTTTTATTTTCGTTGTTTGCGTACTGCACGGTACACCGGTTTGTTTAATATTTACGACTGCATGTATATTTTTAAATAATATCAACATTCTGTCTATTGGTGCCTTTTCATAATCGATTTCGTTATCCATAAATTCTAACCTAACCATTGCCTCGTTGTTATTCAATACAATAGGATATTTAATTTTTATTTCTCGATTAATCGATAATTTGATCACATATTCTTCATATATCGCGCCATTCGAATGAGATTCTATACACAGTATTCGTCCACATTTATCGATCTTTGTATTCTCGATATCGAAACGCTTATTTCGATTATCATTTTTGTAACCGTCAGTTAGTCCGCGCATTTCATTTTCAACGTGTTCTTTACATTCCTTCGTATAATTGTTATTATTCTCGTGAATTAGCAAGTTTATGGAGTTTTCCACTGCTGGAACAATATTTTTATCGAATTCTGATTCGTGTAATAACTTGTCATTATTATTTTGCGAATTCGTTGCATTTTCTAGAAGCATACGTTCGTGTTGTTCTTCGTGTTCTTTTTCCGGGATTTCATTGTGCGTTTTGTTGAGCATCTGAAACTTTATAAAGAATTTTTACAAAAATGTAGAGAAATGTAATGCAAAAATATATATACAATTATAAGATGAAAATGACTCTTAGTGATAAGTGATTACAAGTTTTTCGTTCGACATATACAAGCATGTGAAACACGAATTCGACGAAATTACGAAAAATTGTAAAATTTTATTTAACAAGTTTCCCAAAGGAGAAAAAAGGTAAATAAAATTTATATTTTATCAAACGGAATATCAATTTTTGTAAAAGTGTTACGTTATTTCGTTTTTTTAAAGTGGGTTCGTCTATTTACGATTATGCATGTTCACATCGATGTAAAATTTATGATCAAAAGGGATTTCATATGGAAAGGAAAGGCAGAAAGGAATGGAAATTTTTCGATGCCATTATTTTATAGCTTATATCATCAGCACTAACATCGCGAATATAAATATTCCTATTATTTTTTATTGCATTCACAAAATATGAAATTTACTAATACATATTTTTTTCATATATATTCAGACGAGATAGATAGAACATTTAAAAAATGATTTTAAAGACTGAGATAAATAGAAAAGTTGGTACAAAAATATTCGTCGAAGCTTATTTTTCAACTTATAAGCAATTTAATTTTGTACTTGATGAAGCGAGATGGATAGAGAGGAGGAAAAGAGTGAAGCATCTCTCTAAGTATTTCCATCTCATTCTATCTCTGTCTTGCTTCACATAATATAAAATTAAATTGCTTGTAATTTATTTTATTTTACAACCTACAATAATCTCTTAAATTTTTTACTTTGTTCCAACAACGTATGTATTCGTTACTAAAATAATTCATAATTTTTCATAAAAATACATTAATTATGACTAAAAAAAAAAAAAGGAATATTTTTAATTTTCTTATTCTACATATTTTTCTATCTTTAATTACAATCTAATTAGCCATTCTATTCTGATGAATTATTCTGAATATGCTTTTAAGCGTGTATATTTGCTAAGTCATTATAAAATCCAATATTTGTTTTCTAAATTTACAATGACGTATAATTCTAGTTCCTTGTTAAAGACATATTTCATAAAAATATAATGAAAATAATGANACATATTTTTCTATCTTTAATTACAATCTAATTAGCCATTCCATTCTGATGAATTATTCTGAATATGCTTTTAAGCGTGTATATTTGCTAAGTCATTGTAAAATCCAATATTTGTTTTCTAAATTTACAATGACGTATAATTCTAGTTCCTTGTTAAAGACATATTTCATAAAAATATAATGAAAATAATGAAAATAGCTTGACAAGAGAACCACGGTATTGTTGCCGGGAAAAGAGGACATGCAAATAACTGATTCGATGAAATTTCGAACAAGTCATACGTACGCAATCGTATAACGCGCCCTTTATGGAACTCTAAATTGACTTTTATGGAACATTGGATTGGTTTTATTCTGTCGTATTCTACCTATACGATATTTATCAGCCGAAGTATTTTGTATCCAATTGTAACGAAGTGAATGTAGACAACAATCTGTTATTCGTTCTTCACGAGAAAATAATAAAAGATTTACATCTACTAGAGAGAAGAAAGTTTGATAAACATATTATCTTTTGTACTTTCCGTATATGCGGCAAAACAAACATTATAAATCGATATAAATTATCTTGAAATTAATTTTTTTTTTATACGATTAGTACCAGTTCAATCCTACATTCTGACTTAATCCGCATTTTTAATTCCAATTAAATATATATCGAAGCGTAAATATACTAGAATAGTACTAGAAATATACTAGAAATGTACTAGAACAGAACATGAATGATCTTTCAAACAAAATGGTGTTTCGAATACGAAATTATCTTCGATCAATCACAAAATTTTCGGCGCAATAACATTAAAATTTTCCATTAAAAAAAAAAAAAGTCAGAGATTCCTACCTTCCTTTTAAGATTCTTCACAACCTCTCTCAAAACGGAATTCTGTTCTCTCAATAAAACGAGTTGCGGCTCATCCTTTCTTTCTTTCACGGTCCATGCGAGATGCCTGAGATTCTTCATGCTTCCCTCGAATAAGTTGCCCGATTCGGTCAAGTTCCTCAAAGCTGTAGCAGGAAACGGATACATTTGGCTTACAGGGGATGGGATATATCTGAAAGTGGAGGATAATACTTACCTTCCGCTCCAAGTTGACAGACAGAGCCGACATCCACGTCGAAACGTTTTAAAGTTTCAAGTAGGTTCGCCAACTCGAAACTTCGATTCTCGTGCTCCCTTTTCAGATCTTCGTATTCTCCCACCTGCCCTTCCAATCGACTCACCTATTAGAACAAAAAATCACCAATACGGAATTTTTATCACTCGATGGAATTCAATTTTCACTTCTTTTCTCGAATTTTAATGTTTTCATTTTTATTGTTATTATTTTTTTTTTTTCCCCCCTATTGCGAATCATCGTCGAATAAATCGTGGAATCTGACTCGAAATTCGAATCCGATCCGTAAAACGATGAGGTCAACGGCGGCTATAATTCTTCCGATTCGATCCAAATTTTGCAAGTGATACAACGAATCGGGAAAACTTGGCGACAAACACGCGTTTCAAACGAATCGCGAGTTTCGAAATGCGAAACTTTTTCTCGGATGACTAGTTTTTCTGTAACTGTGTTTCGCGAAAATTCTGGTAATATGATTTCGGATAAAGTTTCATCGTAAACATCATCGCCGAGATAATTAAATATACGATTCGAATTTATTACTTCTTTAACAAGGATCGAAATAAAGAGTTTCCTTTCTTTTTTTTTTTTTTTTTTTTTAGAAAAAGGAAAATTCGTTTACAAGGCTCATTTTTTCGATATTGTTGAAAAGAAATATTTACTCCCTATGAAATGGAAAAATATGTATTTTTTTATATTTTACAAATTTTATTTAAACTTTTATCTTCATCGAAACTTTAATCGTCTCGAGTCCTGTTTTTCAGAATTATATCTCGAAAATGAATTTTCTTCTCCATCAACGATCCATCTTTTAGTAATTTTTCGCCATTAAATTAGAATTAATTTACCGTTTGAAATTAATTAACCATTAATTTAATTATTTAATTATTTAAAATTAATAAACCATTTATACGGCGACTCCACTATTTAAGTTATTATTCCACTAAGTTATTATTCCACAATTTCACGATGTAACGTGATTTTCATTAAAACATGAAACATCATTTAACAAACCGTGTACCGATTTTAGTTTCCACGATTTAGAATTTATACGTTATACGAGGGGAACACGTTGCTAGAATTTCACTTTTCAGGCGAAATTAATGGAACCGATCGTAAACATTTAACGTCAATTTCGTTTTACGCGAGCTCGTTGTTCCTTGAGAATGCAATGGACGAAAAGAATGGACGATTGTCGTGAGAGAAATGGAAAAGATCGATATCACGTGGGGAAGAAAGGGTACTTTTGATATTAATTGGAGGAAGGAAAGATGGATATATAGAATTATGATGAAATGACAATGCTGCAATTTGATAATGTAAAATTTCTCTCTGTATCGAGATACTTTTTTATATTTTACGATTTCTTTTTCTGGTGAAAATCACGAGAGGAAAAAATGGAGATATTAATTTTTACAAAGGAGTGGTATAAAAATTGAATTTAAAATTTTAAATAAAGTTTTCCTATTTTTCTAAAACTTTTTTTCAAGTACTATCTTTTAATTATCCTGTGACGTAAATATTAAATCACTACAGAAATAGATTTCATTGCTGTGATTATTAAAAAATTGTATATCCGACACTGATGAATATTGTTTTCATTTCACGTTTGAAAGTTTAATATCTTGAAAATGAAATATAACGAAAAGTCGTTATATGTTGGAAGCAATGAATAAAATACTTATTTATATAACCAACTGTATAATCAGTTATTATAAGTTATAAAAACAAGAACTAAAATTAGGATGATATTTACTTCTATTTAACTAGACAGAAGTTTAACTATAACACGAAAAGATCGTCAAGATATTATAACGTAAAATAAGGTAGAGAGGTAATTTGTATTGAAGATTCAACTTGGAAAGTTAAATTTGGCTTTAATGAATGTTCCGAGAACAATGTAGATGCAGCAATAAAAACTTTGTGGATCGAGTAAGTCAACGCAATTCGCGGGAACGTTTAATATAGAAAATCGAGATTTTGAAAATTTTCATCTTAGAGCAAAAGAGAATACGAATTCTTGAAAAATCAAATTGTTTGAAAATTCGATCGTGAATTAGATTTATTTAGAAAATTATTGATATTTGATCCCAATAAATGGCCACTTGTAATTTTCTTTATTTTTTTACGAAAATGAAGATTTTAAAAAAGTTTCATTTTACAATCTAAAAGAGTATAAATTCTTCAAATGAAATTGTTTGAAAATTGAATTAGATTTATTTAGAAAATTCGATTTAACTTAATAGATGATCAGTTGCAATTTTCTTTTTTTTTTTTTTTTCCATCCTTGTATCTGTCCCTCGTAGATAAAGATAATTGCGTTTGACGTGCTCCCTACAGAAATTACGAAAGACCTTTGGCTGATGTGCTTTTTACGCCAAAGAAAATACGTTCTGAAATTCCACGAAATTCTTGCCAACGGAATTCTCTTTCCCGCAGGGAGATTCCCTTTAAGGACGCTTCTGAACAGTTTCTCAACGATAAACTGATAGTAGCAACTGATTAACTTTAAATCTTTTTTACACCGACGTTGATTGTATCCCACTTATTACAAACGAACTCGAGAATATTTTATCAGTAATTACATCGAGCACGGTTAAGAACGCGAAGAAATTTCAGCGACAAATTCGATTACGTTTTATGAAACAGCTACTACCATTTCTTCTTCTTTTTTTCTTTTTTATCGTAAAAGAATATCGAGCACCACTTATGTAGGATGTACCGGTTAAATAGGATACCTACTTTACCTTCGATATCTTTATTTTCTTGCATGACTCAAACTCGGGACAAAGTTGCATCATTCTAAAGTAATGAAATTCTATATTTGTTTTTTTCCATATCTTTGGAGAATAACATAGGCAAACAAACGTTTAAAAAACGATCATTAGTAGATCATAAATTTCGAGATAAGGCGTTATATAGAGATATTTAGATGCCCATTAACTTAGCCCATTCCGATGTGCATTATCCGTGCTTAAATAAATAAAAACTTAACGGTAAAATTAAGAGGATCGGAGAGCGAGTCAGAATAAAAAAAAAAAGGGTAATTTAAGCTGGTGGAAGTCTGTGTACCTGGCACAGTCGAAACTCGATGCCTGGCGGCCGCTGCATATTCAAGAGGGAACGAAAAGGCGACAAGTTCGATTTCGCGTATGAAAAAGGCGACGTTTCAAAGGGCGCACACATTTTACGATGCGCAGCCTGTAGAAAGGATGGCTACAACGCTGGACTGAATGCATATCAATTAAAAAAGTGCTTTGATGTCGGTTTACGGCGCATGTACCGTCTCTATTGCATCCAAAACTTTTTCTCTCCCCCCTTCTCCTCCAACTATCCGTCAAGGAAAATTCGAATATCTCTCGTACTACGAAGAATACTATCGTTGTATTATGGTATATTAATTTTCTTTTCTTTTCTAGTATATATAAATTTTCTGAGAAAAGAACTGTGAACTGTGTTCAAATATTTTGCGAAATATTCTTTCAGATTTAATAATTAAAAAAAAAAGAAAATGCGATAAAATAAATAAGAAAAGGCATACATACATCGAGATTGAACGTTCAGTGTTAATTTTTTCCTCCCCTCGAATTTCTATTTCAAAAATTCAGTTTCATTGCGATCGTTACAGCGATTGAAGCAAAACTTTTACTAAATTTCTTTCCTCCAAATACCTTTTCTCTGGTTTCATTGTACAGCTCGACTATTTCGTGAAATTGTTTCTCCGCACTTTCTCGAGTCTGTTTCAAAATATCCTCGCATTCCCGTTTAACTAGGTCCATCGCGTTGCCCCATCCGATTTTCTCTCTGAAAACAAACCGATTAATCCCTTACACGAATTGTACTTAAATACACGGTAAATGACGAGATAATTTGATCCCACGCTTCGATATCGAATTGTAAATTTGCTTCCATTATATCTATCAATATGCACGATTATCTATGCGACAATGTGCACATCATGTTCGGTATATAAATCTACGATATAATTCTCGACACGTTTGACGTATTGACGTATCGAATAAAAACGAGAATGGGGGAAATAAAAGGGGGGAGTCTCGCTTGAACTTCCTCCTTATTTTCCTTCCCCCTTTTCCTCGTCTAACGCAATTCCTTAAAAATCCTATTTCGAAATTGAGATCGTTGTTCCACGATCTCATTTACGAAGGATTTCGTAAAATATGATTGTAGATCGGATTGTAGATCGATTTGATTCAATCTACAATTTTTCCCTCTCTGTCTTTTTTTTATATTCTTTCATTTCAGTGTTCCGATAATTGAAAAATGAATTAAAATGAATGAAAATTGTATTGTTTTTTTATAAAAAAAAAAAAAAACGTACCTTTCACGTATATATTTTATAATCAGAGAACCAAGCATTCTCTTTCAATTTCGTTCAATTATTATTTCATCGCATTTTGTTTTCATTCGAAGGTAAAAATAAAGGAGGGGGGGGGGAGAGGAGAAAAGATTTTTTTTTTAAACAGCGCATTTTTAACCAGTTTTAAACGCACAAAAGCGAGAAAAATAATTCTTTTCGTTCTTTCGATGCACGTTGCTCGGCCAATTTCTCTCGCAGTTTTAAAATTGAAAAGAAAGAAAAAAAAAAAAAAGAAAAAGAAGAAGTTCGTGAGGATTATTACTACCGTGTACTGTTTTTAAAAGATTAAAAATAATGATTCGAAGAATGACAATGGATTCAACTTGTAAATGTTATCACAACACCGACAAGAGCCTCGAGGCTTGTAAACTTTTCCCAAACTTTCTAATTTCTATTCCAACAACATGTCTACCATATTTTCCACGGCATTCTTGATGAGGGATGGAAGTGCATTATAAAGTTTGAAACGTCTCCAATATCCGAGAGGCGATATTAAGAGTGGATGGATAATTCAGAGACTTGAAAATTCGTTTACAAAAGAAACTTTGTACTTTTTTTTTTTTTTTCTTTCACGGGGAATCAATCTTTCGAAAATTTTTCTTTTCGTATCGATCTTTGAACAATTTGGTGACGCGGATTAAATTTTTCGCTTTGAATATCCGCGATCAACGAAGAGCATCGTTCAACGTTCACCTTTTCGAAGTTTATTCCGAAATTGAACAAACCTCCATTTCCTCAAATTTCGGCACAGAGGAAGTAATTATACTATAATAAGGATATCGATTACGAGCATCAACAAATACGAAAATAATTACAATTGAACGAGGAGAAAAGTGAATGAAAAATAAAGGATGATGATGATGACGTTTGAAAGCGAAGTTGCAATTTTCGTAATTGGATTTAAAATAAAATGAACTTTCTCTCTTCTCAAGTTATTAATTACTTATAATTAATATGTAAATACAAATAATAAATATTATTTGTATTTCAATCATATCACGATTGATTCTTCGATTATTATCATAGTGATCGTATTACGGCTCGACTTAGTTTAATTATTTGTCGTCTAATTAGAAGTGGTACGCATTTTCAATTCCGTTTCACGGAAAGGATAACACGGTTCGTTTAACACTCACTTTCAACGGTACCACATTTTGTTCATTCATATGCATTTCACTGCAGGATTGTTTGATGTTAGTTTATGACGCCTATAAATTATTCATTACATTATTAATAACTACACATAACGCTCTACGGTAAATTTAAATTACTCTATCACGAATGATATATATATATATATCATTTGTCCCATACACTGCAATCACTAACTCGAGTTACATTATTGTGTAATTGTCGAATTTCGCGATTACTATCCCCTTTAGCACGGTATTTTATATACATAGAGGATAATTACTTCATATTTCAAGTAAACAATGTTTGAAATAATTATTGAAATAATATTAATTGAGACAATTATTTTTCAAAATATAGTAATATCAGGTTTAAACTCAATTTCAAATTATATTGTGTAAATGTAAGAAAAATAAGTAGAAAGATATATCTCAATTTGATTGCAATATTTGATAACAGGTATTAATCAAAATAATTCTTTTTCAAAATGCGTAATATTACGTCTAAACTCGAAACGATTCAAATTATATTGTATAAATGTGAGAAAGATAGTAGAAGATAAGTAGAAAACTATAGCGTGAGTTGCTTTCTCAATTATAATTTGATTGCAATATTTTTTTTTCAAAATGCGTAATATCACGTCTAAACTCGAAACAATTCAAATTATATTGTGCAAACAGGGAGAAAGATAAATAGAAAGGTACACTGTAAATTGTATCTCAATTATAATTCGACTGGAATATTGATCGAAATAATTTTTTTTCAAAATGCACAATATTACGTCTAAACTCGAAACGATTCGAATTATATTGTGTAAATGTGAGAAAGATAGAAACATATATCTCAATTATAATTTAATTGCAATATTTATGTATTTGATAACACGTATTGATCGAAATAATTTTTTCAATTCTTTTTCAAAATGCGTAATATTACGTTTAAACTCAAAACGATTCGAATTATATTGTGTAAATATAAGAAAAATATAAGTAAAAAGTATAAGTGTATCGTGAATTGTATCTCAATTATAATTTGATTGCAATATTTTTTTTTCAAAATGCATAATATTAATTCTAAATTCGGAACGATTCAAATTATATTGTGCAAACAGGGAGAAAGATAAATAGAAAGGTACACTGTAAATTGTATCTCAATTATAATTCGACTGGAATATTGATCGAAATAATTTTTTTTCAAAATGCACAATATTAAATCTAAACTCGAAACGATTCGAATTATATTGTGTAAATGTGAGAAAAATAAATAAAAAGGTATATCGTGAGTTGCATCTCAATTATATTTTTGATTACAATATTTCTTTTTCAAAATGCGTAATATCTTAACTCGGAACGATTCGAATTATATTGTGCAAACAGGGAGAAAGATAAATAGAAAAAGGTACACTGTAAATTTGTACCTCAATTACAATTCTTTGATCGATGATTCATCGATTTATTGCGACGAAAAGGAGAAGTGGTATAAACGTTCATATTTTGAAAATACAATCGATAAATAATTTTAAATGTGATTTTTAAAAGAAATTAGAGAATCGTAGAGAATGGATACTTGACAAAGAATTATAAAATCAATTGATTCGTTAATTTCTGAAAAAAATGTATATTGAATAATCAATATCAATTATAATTCGACTGGAATATTGATCCATGAATAATTCTTTTTCAAAATGCATAATATTACGTCTAAAACCAATTATATTGCGCAAAGATAAATTGCATCTCAATTACAATTTGATTGCAATATTTCATAACATGTATTGATTGGAATAATTCTTTTTCAAAATGCATAATATTACGTTTAAGTAACTTAGAAATTACCGAAAATTAAGATTCATTGCGGCGAAAAAGAAAAGTGATATAAACGAGATGTTCATTTTTTGAAAATATATATTAAATCATTACACGAGGAAGACAAGTAGAAAGGTAAATTAGTATCTCTTATTTATATTGGTAAATCATAAATTGATAACACTATTGATTGGAATAATTATTTTTCAAAATGCATAATACGTTTAAGTAACTTAGAAATTATCGTTTAAATCATTACACGAGGAAGACAAGTAGAAAGATAAATTAATATCTCTTATTTATATTGGTAAATCATAAATTGATAACACTATTGATTGGAATAATTCTCTTTCAAAATGCATAATATTACGTTTAAGTAACTTAGAAATTATATCGAAATCATTACACGAGGAAGTAGAAAGGTAAATTAATATCTCTTATTTATATTGGTAAATCATAAATTGATAACACTATTGATTGGAATAATTCTTTTTCAAAATGCATAATACGTTTAAGTAACTTAGAAATTACCGTTTAAATCATTACACGAGGAAGACAAGTAGAAAGGTAAATTAATATCTCTTATTTATTTTGGTATATCATAAATTGATAACACTATTGATTGGAATAATTCTTTTTCAAAATGCATAATATTACGTCTAAGTAACTTAGAAATTTTATCATGTAAATCATTACACGAGGAAGACAAGTAGAAAGGTAAATTAATATCTCTTATTTATATTGGTACATCATAAATTGATAACACTATTGATTGGAATAATTCTTTTTCAAAATGCATAATATTACGTTTAAGTAACTTAGAAATTATATCGAAATCATTACACGAGGAAGTAGAAAGGTAAATTAGTATCTCTTATTTATATTGGTACATCGTAAATATCTCGGTTACAATTTGATCGCAATATCGAGCGAAATCGAGCCACGATTGCTAACAATGGTAGGGAATGTCGTAACAAGGTAGCGACATTCGAGAGATACCGCAATCTCAGTTACATCATCGGGGATAAGTTACCAACTCGTTATTCCATTGACGTGATACCGCTATCACAGAAGAATCTTAGTAACGATCCCGGATTATCGATCGCTTTTAAGATTCAAAAATTCTAAATCTAATTTGATCGATGATCCATCGATAAGATTTATTGCGGCGAAAAGGAGAAGTGGTATAAACGAGATGTTCATTTTTTGAAAAAATATATATATATATAAATCGATAAATAATCGTAAATGTGATTTTTAAAAGAAATTGGAGAATCGTAGAGAATGGATATTTGACAAAGAATTAGAAAATCAATCGATTCGTTAATTTTTCTGAAAAAAAAAAAAAAAAATTTGAATAATCGATATCAAGTTATATCATTGAAACGTTATTATTACTCGATATAATGGATAATAATAATGGAACGATAAGGCGGGTATTAAAGTTTGCTTTATATTCAGTTCGAATTTCCCCGTAGATAGGGCCTATGCATCAAATTAGTTGACATTAAGGCGGTTGTTGATCCACCTTACAAGTCTGTCTGCAGCATCCTGTCTATCAAACAAACCACCGCAAGCTTTCAACGTTGTCACAAACATGACGTAGCTTGAAGGCTGATAGATACACGATGCAAATTTCACGGTACACGGTACAAGGAACGTAATAATAATCGCAAAGTGAAATTTTTAAAACGCTTGATCTTTCACCGCCGTTTTATTCTTATTACTTTACCAGCTCTTGTCAAATAAATTTCTTCGCGCTGATCATTGGAAATTTTATTAACACGCCAATAAATTTTACGAGTTTCTCGATATCGATATAAAATCATTCATTTCCTTTTATCGTGCCACACGCAAATGTCAAAATTTCCGCCAACTTTCTATCACTTTCTATCTATCCTTCATTTATTCATTCACTCGTGATGCGATTTTGAAATAATTTATCCGTCAAAAATTCTTGCCTCTTTTTTTCATAATAATAATAATAATAGTAAAATCGCAATATTTATTTCTACTACAAAAATATTTTTCATCCCCTCGTAATGAAATATTTCGAGAAAAATTCCATCGAAATCGACGATCAATACCATTGAAAAATTACTCTCTCTCTTCACGCGTCATTATATTTCATCAAACCGGTACGAAATATTTTCGTACATTCTCGACGAAACAAAAGGACGAGAGTGATCGAAGCGACCGAGCAATTCCATCCAAGGCAAAAAGGAGGACCTAACCGGTAAATTGGAAACCTGATCCATTCCGTTCCAACGTAATTGGAGGTCTTAGGAGACGTTTATTCTGTGTCCTATCAACGATTCTTTCTCGATCATAATCAGAGAGAGAGAGAGAGAGAGAGAGAGAGAGAGAGAGA
>NW_025223437.1:146848-289091 GCF_014066325.1 Apis laboriosa | reverse complement strand
TTCCGCCACGAACGAGGCGAGAACGAGTTTATCTTCTAACAATATTCGGACAATGTTAAAGAAAAATTCTTTTCCATTGCTTCGATAACGCGATTTTCAAGAATTTATTTTACTTTACTTTATTTTATTTTTGTGATAAATTGTGATATATAGAATTAGAGTAAGATATCGAGGAAAAAACATTCCATTGGTATCTGGAATGATACTAATGATGTAATTAACCTTTTCACTGGAACAGTAAAATTATTCTAGAAGAAAAATTAAAGTCCAGTTGAAGAATTGTTAATTATCAGAATCTTTTAAAAACAAAAAGCTCGAAGCGTTGAAAATATTTTATTTTTCTCGTTACTTTGAAAGTATTAGTAACGATGCTTTGTTGTCCTATATAATCCATCCCTGAAGAGTTTGAAGACGTTGCAAGAGGATCCATTTTTGAACCGTCATACGTAAAAATAAAAAAAAAAAAAAATATTCCGTATCTCTAATTTCATTTCATTCAATCATAGTAATTCTATAATTTTACCAACAGTTTGTTCGATTGGCCATCTAATCTCTCTTCAAATATTAAATGGCTCGTGCGCGTAGCATTCGTAGGACAATTGAAATTATTTTCAATGCTATGAATATTAGATCGATGAACGAGCAAACTCGAGACAGAAAGCGTAAAGTGCTCGAAGCGAGATCGCGCGATGAACTATTCAGTTTGCTCATCTCATTCGTATACTTCACGTACACTATATACATTTCGATGAATTTTCGCGCAAAGAGGGATCAAATTTTATCTCCATCATTCGCAAAACGCGATTATTGCCTCGAACGAATATAATTTCATAATTGGAGGTGTACATTGCGCGGGACTGACGTGGTGGAACAAGGATATTGTAATTTCAACAAAATTTCTTCTTTCACGATTTTTTCCACGAATTCATTTTTGTCAATCTTCTCGCTTTTTTTTTTTTTTTTTTTTGTTACTCGAAAGAAAAATTTATTACACAGTTACGTTATACATTTGAATTTTATAAATTGCAGCATCTGTAGAATTATTTTACAGAGAGGAATGTAAACACGAATTTTGCGATAAATTTAATTCGTCACGGTTAATTTTTTAATTATTTTCGATATCGATCCGATTTGATAAAAAAATACGCACGCGTCTAAAATAAGCCCCCCCTCCCTCCCTCTTACATTAAACGCATTTTCACTTGATTTTCCGATTGTTTTAACGATTTGTTTGCTCAACATCGGATAACACTCGATAAAATTGTTCGACTCTCTTGTTAATCACGCGATTTATTTAATGCGTAAGATCGTTCGACAAACCTACTCGACCGTGTATAATCCGTGTAAACGACTGTTATTTTATCAATTTATTTGCTCGAGAATAAAAATCGATTTTACCGATAATAATCAATGATCCTAATCGTATCGGGTCAAACGTGGAAAGAGATTCAACGAGACGAGAGTTTCGATTCGATAATTACCCCATTCACTTCGTATAATTATCTACGAATAATTAAAATGATTGAAATAATGTCGCATCAGATAATTTGCCGCCACTCGCAATTTCCACGATTTATAAATTAAACAGATGTGAAGAGATAAAACGAAACAAATTTTTTATTCCACTCTATTATTCCTTTTTTTGTATATATATATATATATATATTTATATATTCAAAAACTCGTATATAATGCTCCTTTCTTCGAGATACAATTTTTTTATACCTTTTCGTTAGTTCAAAAAAAAGGTAATTCGAACAAATGTTACTTGAAACAAATGTGATTTTTCATTTATGAAGAAAACGATATACCGGTTGGACCAAGCTATATATAACTAACTAAATTATTCTCTCGATTTTTTGAAACTCTGATATCTACATACGTGTATATAAACGTGGAAATTGCAACACGCTGTCGGAATATACGAGAAGTCGAATATGATTTTCACCGAGTGATCGATGACGATCTATGAACACGCGATAGTGTTGTCGTTGTTGCTCCTCGAATGCGATAAATGTCCGATTCCGTGTGACACTGGATTTATCGTTACACGAAACTCGTGACGTTGCATCGAGGAACATAATCATTTCCACTTGCGCGACACGAGTCGAGATGTTTCTATCAATAAAGGGGATGAAGAGAGAAATAGAATAAAAATTTCGCAGTTGATTATTTGATTTTAACGAGAACAATAATCTCGTGTCTGTCGCGCGTGTGCCGAGAATTAAAATTAAATTTGTCGAGATTTAACGAAGATGTTGAATTTGAAGTGTTAATTTGAAATTGTGAGTAAATATAGTAGTAAATATAGATTCCTAATTTTACACGTGTCGTTGACTTTTTATCTTGGCACTGGGAATTTTTTGTAATCATCAGTAGTATTGATCAATAGTATTTTAGAGCTTTTTTCTTTTTTAGTTTTTTTGGGGATCATATTTTTTTATCTTCTGTCATTTTCTTTTTTTTTTGGTTCTACATCTTTTCTTTGATTTCCGATTTTTGAATATTTTTAAATCCTTTTTTTATTTCAATGATGTTTTCTATTTATATAAAAATTTATGATAATTATATTTATTGTACATTGACGCAATATAATTTTTTTTAAATAACTTTACATGTCTATATTTCCAATTTATTATCTAGAATAATGAAAAATAAAATAATTGAATTCATCGAAACGATGGAAATTTATTTGAAATTCTCTTTACCATTTTATCAAACGCGTCGTATTTTTTTCCACTTGACAAAAATATCTGTCAATAAAGCGCACCACTTAATTCTTTTAAATATATATCTTTCGATAAAATTTTATGCTTCTCGCTTATAAGAAACGGATATATATATATATATATATATATCCATCTTTGGATCCTTCAAGCTAATATTTATCAAAAGAATAAACGGCGAACATTTTTCGCGATAAATTCAAATTGAAAGTAAATTTCATGCCTTTCGTACAGCGATTCTCATTGATTGTCAAAAATTCGAGTAATTGCGGATCCACTTGGATGGTGATCAAATTTTGTGATCAAATTTTGTGATCAAATTTTACTCGATATTATTAACACAAATACGAATAAGCCAAGTGAATTATACCACGTTTCAATGCCACAATATCGATTGTAGAAACGGAATTAGGGTTTAGATATCGGAAAAATGAACGTATCGCGTTGTTGATTAGCGATATAGCGTGAATCCGGCATTGAATTTCGGCAGTGAATTTCTGATCGGTGAAATAAGTGAAATTTTGTTCAATCAATGGATATCGATTATTCAGACTATGCGAATAATTATTCGACTAACGAGTAAATTTACGCACGGATGTTGCGCTTTGTTTAATTAATCCTCTGGGTTTCTCATTCGTTCATTGATTTGC
Source organism: Apis laboriosa (assembly GCF_014066325.1). Taxonomy (NCBI): domain Eukaryota; kingdom Metazoa; phylum Arthropoda; class Insecta; order Hymenoptera; family Apidae; genus Apis; species Apis laboriosa. The sequence goes on along the minus strand of NW_025223437.1, from coordinate 285,715 downwards.
TTAGCGATTAATTTTCAAAAGCGATCGATTTAACGCGCGAATGCGAAGCGACTAGTAATAGCGGATGGGTATCGTTGAACGAAGAAATTGAATCAATCGACCAACGAAAAATCTGATTAACATCGATCATTGTTACATATAATTACATCGTTGGATGCAAGAAGTGACAATCGTCAGTTTTAAAAGAATAGTCACAAAAAAAAAAAATGATGACGACCGATCTGAGCAATACGTTTTTCACATTTTTCTTTAACTATGAAAAAAATGAAAATCCAGTCACTTCAGAAATGTTCGTATCGAGATATCTATCGTCATATAATTCTTTCGATTCTATTATTCCCACAACTCAATCGGTATTCGAAATTCTAACCCCTTCTCGTCGCTACATTCCATTTCCCAAATCTTATAAAAAAAAAAAATATATATATATCGGGAACAAATTTCCAATAAAGTTTCCACGAAAGTTTTCACGCGGATTGGATTAATTTATATCGACCGAGACGAATGGAACAACAATACAAATCCTCCTTCCTAGCTTTTCCTGACACGTAAAACCGAATCGAATTATTTGACTCGAGAGGTTATTCGAGCTCAATCGAATCGAAAATCGAAATCGTTAACTTCGTATGCCAAGATATTTCGAGACGAGTTAACACTTAGGACTTCTATGTCACACATCGCATTTCTTACACCAACTCCTCAATGTCGAGCTACGAGACTTTCAAAATAATTTAAAAATGTTTTTTTTTTCTTTCAAATACTTTGTAATACTTTACACGATATTTTATTGAAATCCTCTTCTTAGATTCTTTTAAATGTAAATTAATTAAGGAGTTGTTGCTAAAAAAAAAAAAAAAAAATTAAAGAGCGCAAAAGATTAAAGTTTACAGTCGATAGAGAAGATACACACACACACACACACACACACACACACACACACACACACACACACACACACACACACACAAAAGCGCGCTTAATAATTCTTCTCGTATAAAATTCTAGATTCACGTAAAAGAAAGTAGAGAGAAGAATTTAGTAGATTATTAGATCGTAAAGAGGTATACTATTGGTATAAATTTTTTATACCGTTATTACTGGTGTTATTCAGATATAAGGTATAAAAGCGGCAACATCGTAAAATTCCCCCGAATTTTTTCCCGTATCCGAGGAGACAAGGCGGAAAACGAGCGTGGGACGAAGAGGAAAGTTTGAGAAATAAAAAAACTGGCGAAGAAAGTGGAAAGGTGGCGAGGAAATCGAGGGAGGCAGATTACAAGCTTGTTTTTAAAACTTCAATCGTCGCCAAAGATTCTATAAATCTTCCTCGTCGAATTTCAATTACTTTTTTCTTTTTTTTTTAATAGTGAAATAAGTGAATTTGCATGGCGGCTCGTGACTCATCGGATCATAATAATCAACGAAAATATTAATCTCGGATGGAAATGAGAACGAGGAGTTTGAAGCACGATTATTAAAACCGTCGATCCTCGAAAATTAAAAAGATCCACCAATTAACCTCGAAATCGGTTTAATTACACACAGTTATTTTGATTCACTGCGAAATTTCGACGTAATAATGTAGCAAAGAGTTCTTCCGAGAATTTATGCATCTTCACAAGTAGATAGAATTCATCTGTACGCTAAATATATAAAATATATTAATGTTAATACACTGTCGATAGAATTTAACAATGGAGAGACTCGTATAAGCGATCAATAATATTATCTTATAATGTATTGACAACTATTATAATCGAGTGCAGAAGTGGAAAATATTCATGGTAATATCATATGTATCCTCAATCTTTTTGAGACCGCCATATTATCAATAATAATCTTAACAAGCATCGTTTATAATATTTGACGATAGATAAATCGATAATTGATCATTGATCGTGTGCAGATTCGACAGACAACAAGTTCTTTTATCGGAAATTGGCTCGAAAAGTATCGCGATTAGTTGCAGAGAGAGTTTATACAACGTATTAATTCCGCGACGTCGAAAGGATATCGAGTCGCGAATAAAAACGGTGACCTCCTTTTCCACGTGTAAAACACGAAGCGAGCGATTTATCGTTTTCTTTCTTTTTTTTTTTTTTTTTGTATTTTATCGTTCTATTTCGAACGATATTGTATTTTCACTCGTCTAGCTATCGCGCGATTAATGGCATAAAAGAAATTTTCGAAGGCGCAACACGGTTCAGTAATATATATCTATTTCGAAGGATCTTTGCGCTCTTTATCAAACTTTAATCCATACGGATTTCACGCGAAGAATTATCCCTCGTTAAAATGATTTATTATCTTACCCTCGTCGCGGAGAAAAGTCGAGGAATCATTTTGATTTCGATTTAGATTATAGCCAAGCCTGTTTGATATTATAAATTCTCTCTAATATTTGATTTTTATTCTCTATTTAAATTATTCTTAATTATTATTATTATCAGTCGTATAATCACGAATTAAATGCGATTAAATAAATTTCGGAATTACGATCAAAGTCTCTTCCCCGAAAGTCAAGAGATAGAGACAGGAAAATAATGTAATCATATGATGATGTGTCTTGTGGGAAACATAAATTACCGATATTCAATTCTTGATAAGAAATAATCGATATCTAATCGAGGATGAGTTGCACTTGTTATACAGAAAATTCATTACATCCTACATAAATCGATAATGTTAAAATGGAGCTAGAACAGAAAGATAAATTATTTTTAATGATCACACGTTCATGTATATATTCGCCATTTGTCACGATTTAAGGATTTGGAATAGGTTCTGAATTCTCACGATTTGTCCTCGAATTCGCTATTACGGCCACTTAAGAAAAATTCAATGGCAAATAGAAGTTAATTTATCTTTCTACTTAATCCAACCGAGAATTTCGTTTTACAGTAATCCATTATTGCAGTAGTGTTTGTAAATGTGACTAATTCAGGAGCTTATCGTCATTCTTTCATTCGATTTGTTTGCTTTTAAACACAAATGCACGTGAATGATCGCTCTGTAACTCGGCAATTCGAACTTCGGCATGGATCGTAAAACTTCGGAAGAGATCGGATCAGATATACTTTCGTATCGTTCCGTATTTCACTTCGGCAATAATCGGGCACGGTTAAAAACGTTAATAACTAGATTTCGAGGTTACACAATTCAATTAGTTATTTAAAATATATCTTAAATCAATTTTATTTTTTTTTTTTTTTTTTTTTAGTTTTTAGATCGAATCTAATATGTTGGAGCATAAATTGATCTTAAATGCGAACTTATTGATATTTGACGTTGAAATATAGTAATGCATGGTTTGGGCACCTTTAATGGAATCATATTTTGTCCAGATTATAGCTATTACTTGCAATATTAAGGTATTTCTAAGGTTTTTAGTATCGTGGTTGAAAGCTTAAAACGTAAGCAATACCTTTAAATGGTTTTTTGCCATTAGTGTGAAATATCCGACCTATATGTACGTGGTGTGACTACGTGGGATTAAGTTAAAAAGTTATTATAGTAAATTTTCAAAAAATTTGAAGATTATTGGAAATTAGAAAAATTAATACGAAACAGATTGAAAATTGAATTATATTCCATGTTTTAACTGCAATACTATTTTTTTCTATCAGTTTCAAGATATATAGATCGAGAAATTTGATCGATTATGAATAAAAATAAATAATATTAAAGTAATAAAAGGAAGTCTATCGGACGAAGACAAAAAGTTTTCGTAATTTACTTTCTCTTTACCTTTGTCAGTATTATTTGTAAAGTGCTATTCCATCTTTCCACAATCGCAGCTCTTCGTGAAACATCTTTCTCGTTTATTATTAAAGGCTTTCAAACGAATCGCATTTCTCGTCGCTCAAAAATTTATTAATAAGCTACGCTTTAACGAAAATACTATTGAAATCGCTATTAAAATAAATATTTATCGATCATATTTCGTAGTTTAAATATAGTAGATCATTATGTTAATAAGTCACGTGAAGCTAACGAACATAAGTTATACATAGTCATAACGTGCATTAGGATATTAGAGGTCTCGTTATGCTCGAAGTGCCTCACTGATCACCGTTAGTATGCAAATCGCATGCCTCACGTTAGCATACGTGAGCATATATAAGAACAACAATAACTCTGACTTTGAAATACAATACTCATTAATATTCAAATGCATCCTTTTACCCCGATTAATTCGAATTTGACTTTGAGAAACTAATCATAATTTACTATACTTGTTATCATTTTTTTTTTTTTACTTCTTTCAATCCATCCTTCTCAGAATAAAATATATTATGGATAAAATATATTATAACTCGATCCAAGGGAGGATTTCAACAGCCATGAAAATCTTCGACACGTGCGTTATTCTTGTCAACGATCGGTCGCATAACTCTTCGAATTTGGTCGATAATTGACAACAATTTACACAGGGATTGGCGCAACCCGAATACGATAACCCTATTTATTTGCCGATATTCGAGCATGGCAGTGGCGTAAATCAATCAAAAGAGAAAAAATAGGCGACAAAAGGAGGAGAGCTTTCGTGTCGTTCTTTCTCGACAAATAATGTTGTAAATTGGATACGTGGCCATCGTCGAAATGTAAATTCGACACAGCGCATTCTTTCGAGGATTAAAGCGTTCGAAATAAGCGAGCTCGTTAATTAAGAAATTTCGAATGGATTCGTTTCGATTTTCCAGGTGGAACAGCCAAGGCGAAATTGTTGTTAATTAATTAATTAATTGTTGTTAATTGACCGTCAACTCTCATGAGTGGCTCTGGGAAAAAAGGCAGAGGATTCCTAAGACGAGGCTGAAAAAGAAGTAACCAGACACCTTTCCTAATTAGAGAAAACGATACTTGGTTAGTGGACGAATGGTTTCGCTGGGACGACGAATAAATAAGATGGATTTAAAGTGAGGAGAAAATTCGTGTCGAGCTGAAGGATCAATGGCGAGTGATTTGCTTGGATTTTTTCTTTTTTTCCAACAAAGGCATTAATTATCTCGAAAAAATAAGCATAAAAAAATTTTGAATGCTTTATGCACGAGAACTTGAAAATCATCTGTTGCAAAAAATATGAATTTTTGTATTAAATTTATGGTAAAAAAAAAAAGAAAAAAAAACAATCGGAGAATTAATTAATAGTTGTTCATAAACAATATAATTTGGCCAACAATACACGCGACTCGCATTATTCGCGCAAATTCTAATTACACAGTGAATTTAGAAAACAAATCCAATTTCATCGAGGTTGTACCGTAGAGAGCCGTATAATAATCCGTTGATAACGATTTAATCATGGTTCAACGTGTATCTACGCGAAGTAAATAAGCTATTAAATTTCCATAATCGCATCGATGGCTGATCCGTTGCGATCCGTAAACGCGTAACGCGTCGTTCCATCAAGGAATGCACGTAGATTTACTTTTTACACGAACGATTCTATTGATATTCAAACTTTGGTGCCTCGAATGAATAAAACATCATCGTCGAATGGTATTGGAAAATCCCAGGAGAGTGATAATAAATCTGTCCGTTTAAAATTCGTAAGTATTATTTGTACCAAATTTATAAGCAGTCGTTTTAAAAAAAAAATTTTACCCGATTCGAAACGTTCACCAAATTTTTGTAACACGCATTTTCTATGTACGCAACGATATATATATTCTTTCTTTTAACGAAAGATAGACAAAGAGAGTAGAATAGTTTCTTTTTCTTCTTCCATTCTATTCTACCCATATTCGAATAAAACATCGAACATCGAACATTTTTCCATCCTCCTCATTATGCTCATATATTTGTTTTTTTTTTTTTTTTATATTTACGATGAATACAAAAAATTGTAGGTACAGAATTGTGCACGCCCGTATAGAATGAACGAGCGAACAAACGAAATCGAGTTTGGCGCTTTTAAATTTTAGCACCGATGAACGAGAAAGTGTAAACCCTGAGAGCCCCCAGTTCATTTTTCACGTCGATATATCGCGCGAATCTCTCTGCCTATATTCATCAAGCCCGCAATTGGATTCCTTCATGAATTCTCTATCGATCGAATGCCAATGCCTCGTTCGTCCGGTTTCATTTGAAATGCGCCTTTTCTTTTCCCTCTCACTCTCTCTCTCTCTCTCTCTCCATTCTCGAATAGAAAATGTTCGTTTCATCGGGTAATCGAGATTAATGGGGGGGGGGGGTTACGGATCGAGCGTAACATGAGGGGGGGGGGCGTATGCAGCGAATGTTAATTAATCTTATACTCTTGTGCAACTTTGAAATTCGTCTTCCACGCGGCAGGCGTCCACGGAATTGCGACGTTGATTCAGGGAAGAAGAGATAGACTCGATGAATCTTTGGCGCGTCGTGACTACGCGCGTCAGACAATGAAAATTGAGATTGGAATTCCGGCGACGACGAGGAGCGAGAAACTGAGAAATTTCGAGGATTAGATATCGTGGATGGTTAAGTTGCCGAGATCAAATGAGACAATGAGTTGGGAATTTTTCACTCGATCCCTTCCCTGTTCGCCTCGACATATAACATTGTATGTGGACGTGGTAAATTAAATTGAATTATATAACCGTACACGTCGATTAAAATGCAAAAAATTTTGTGAATATGTTTCTCCTTTGATTTGATTCGAAACTTTTTGTCCTAAAAAAAAAAAAAGTAAATATTTTTTCACGGTTGATTAATATTCGCGAAATGTTCGACCGGTATTTTTACGATACATCTGGGGGGAGGGGGGGGGGGGAAAGGGAACGCGTGTAAGAGAGAAAGAGGAATTAGCGAAGCTTGATTGAATGCAACGTACCTTTTAATATCTCCTCTTTGCTGCAGGAAAGCATTTTTCCAATGATCTCTCTCGGTTGTCGTATTCATTAATATCGAGCTCAGTTTTGTTCTCGCTTGTGCAGTCTCGACGTTAAGCTTCCGAAGCTCTAAAAGAAAATCACCGTTAGTTTCTCATCGTTTTCATTTCAACGTGGTTTATTCATTTCACATGCTACGCGGTTTCTTTCCAGTCCAAATTACAAATTTTTCATGAAAACTTAAAAATTAAATCGCATCTCGTTAATATCTTGTGCATTTCGTGATATATTCGAAATTTATATTCAATAATTTAATTTGTAATTTTAATCCAAAGATGTGCCCACTCAATATCCTATCCTACATTATATCCTCGATTCAATTTTTCTTTTAATAAAATTTATAAGGGGCTTTAAAAGGAACGCAAAAAAGGAAAGTTCTTGTTTTGCATAATTTAAGGAGGATTTAAATGAGATTTGGAAAGAAATGTCATATGTAGTAAAAAGTCATTTTTTTTTTGGTTATATCGAAATATCAAATACGTTCAAAGTGAGTACACGACGAACGGACGAATCGGATTGAATTTCATAAATTTTCGAAGAACGCATCCTTTGCGGAGAATAATTCGATCGAATCAATTTGATTATGCTTCATAGAATTCGACTGTTCTATTTAGTGTTAACGAGCTATGTAGAATTTCCGGAATGTTCTTTAACGCCACTTGATACGTATTTCCCATGTGTCCTCCATTATTCACTTTATGCTAACAATGTGAAAAGGATAATGGGAAGATGAGGGGAATATTTTGCCTCGGTTGAAATCGTGCGAAGACTTTTATATCGTCTCTTCAAGGAATAAAATTTCATTTCGTTCATAAATTTTATTTTACAAATTATCCGCTATCACTTTCAATGAAAAATGTTCGTCAAACAAGAGATTCCTTGATCGAGCATAAAAAATTCAATATTCGTAAATGAAAAATTCAAATACTTTTAATATTGCGTATATTTTGCATGTTTCATATAAGCGACATGAGGATATTCAATTGTAGATAAAACAGTTTAAAACAAATGAACGTAGTTTAAAGGAGTGATTTTTCAAAAGATATCTTTTAAATTGTCTTTTTGTAATTGACAATTAAAAAATATCTACTAAAATTCTCTGAGAAAACTAGATTAAAAACGTATTAAAATTAGCGAAACTTTGAATTGCTGTAATTTCGAAGATAATAACTTCCGGTATATGAGTGAAAGACCGTTAGAAGCATGGAAACTTTTCTTAAAACGCTTTAAAAAGCTTTTTCGTTCATGTCGTTACGACTTCCGAGATATCATCGTGAAAAGAAAAGATAATTTTTAAATATATATCTTGAATAGAATTAAATCCTATTAAAATTAGAAGAAACTTTGAACCGCTATAATTTCGAAGATATTAATTTCCGGTCAACGAATGAACGATCGTTAAAAAGAAGAGATTTTGCTTTTTAAAACGCTTTTTCATTTATTTCGATACAACTTTCGGTTCCCGAGATATCATCGTGTAAAGAGAAGAGTAATTTTTAATTTTTTACCATTTCCATCCTTGTTCCAAATTTCAGATAAATGAAAAATATATGCGATATGGAAAGATTTTAGTATTTTCAAAAAAAAATGTAAATCACCGAATCTATTTATAAATTAGACACCATGGAGATTTTGAATTCTTATATCTTAACAACTAATCGAGATATCGAGAGATAAAACAAGAAGTGATTTCAATGCCGTACTTTTTCTCCGTACATTTTCTGAATGTGCTTTAATGAAATTTGCATAAAAATCCGCAATCTAGTTATGTAACTTTAAGTCTGAAAATTTTAATCATATATTTGAAATCAAATACCGTACTTTGAAACACGATGATCAAAGCTCTATCCATTTTACCTATCTATCTAATATCTTAATAATCCTTACTATAATTAGATCCTGCAACTTCACCGACATCGTAATCGATCTCAACGCTACGATCTCATCGCTAATGATTGAAATTGAGTTGCGCGATTCAATCGAATTGGAAATTGACTTGGACATCGTTGGAAATTGGAGATTCACGAATAATTATCAATAATCAAGTATTAATTTACTTTTACTTTATCATTATGTTTCGTACGTAAGCTTTACAATACTCGAGTTTAATTTCGACGATCAATTTTTTTAAATTATAACGATACAACACGCCAGAGTTAAAGAGGTGAATTGAACTTTTTTCCCACTTTTTACGAGAGTAAAATTTATTAAAACTCACCTTCGTATTCAACTTTCATACGATTGAACTCAACTTCTTGGCGAGCCTGCGATTGCAAGTTGATTTCGAAAGCTCGCTCGAGCTGGAAAAACTTGCCGCTCAGTTCGTGAAGATTCCGACGCAATTCCGAGGCTTCCGATTCCCTTCGTTGCAATTGTTCCTCGAGATATCGTTGCCGCGAGTCCATCCTTTCAGTAATTACTTTAATTAAGTCACCACTTCAGCCTGATCCAGTACGAACAGACACCGACTATTAAACCGAGAAAACGTTCTTTCCTAAGTTTAAAAAGAAAACTTATTCCTTCTCTCGGAAAATTGTACGGCGTTCACAGGTTTCACAGGTTAAAATTCAACGAGGCAATATTAGCCTAGATTCGTACGTATCGTCTTTACTCACACACGTCGTGTCAAATTCGTGAAACAGCAAATACGCGTTATAATGGAAACTCGAGAATAATCGTTGATTTTCCAATCCGATTGACATATTCTTCTAGAATACGATCGAACGCGGTGTCGCAGGGGATCGATTCGCCTTGAAGTTGGGCACAAGCGCTCGAGCCAATCGACGCGAGCAATCGATTAGAAAGAGGCAAACGCGAGTTCGATGGATCAACGTTCAGTTGCGAACGACCATTCCAGCCGAGCGCTCGGCGATTTTACGCCAATTATACCTTCGTACGGAACGAATATCTTTTCGCGAATATCGCGAAAGTAATCCGAAGTAATTTCCATTATTGTATATTCTTATCGCGTATGCACGTATTCCGTGATTAAAATATTCCGATCGGATAAGAAAATTTCCTTTCTCATCTCTTCCATTTATTTCAAAGTTGGATTAGCATAAATTCATTTTTTTTACATTACCAATCTTGAACGTTTTATTAATATTACGTTATTCGTGTATGGTAGATAATTAGATAGAATATAATAAGGCTTTTTGTTCTTCTACACAAGTGTCTCTGTAGATCACGAAAAGAAAGTGATAATTTTCCTCGTACATTCTTCGCGCCAAAGAGAGAGAACAAATGAACAAACAGCGATCTCTCTTTTTATGATCGCAAAGAAAGAATATCAGGCGTGATTATAAAATTGAAAATATTTGAAGGGAGTGGGCGAGGAGGACGAACTCATTATCACGATATCCCATTTGCGAACGCGGGATGGAACGCGGACGGAAATGATCTTCTATGTTTCACGCTAATGACTGCGCCATTCTTATTTTTCTGCGTCGGGTCGACGTCCTCGAGCTTGTTCTCGTTATGAAATATGCGCCACCGTTACGAGCACACGGCCACCGCGAAAAGGACAGAAAACCGATACAGCGTCGTGTCACGCACCGGCGTTAATCCTTGTAAGTCGTCTACATGCTGGATTTTTTTTTCCTTTTTTTTTTCTTTTTTTTAATTCTATTTCCGACCATCTAACACGAACCTTCCATTCATTTATTCCTCTTTCCCTCCTTGAAAAAATGAATTTTTCATTCCATCTCTTGTATCCACACAGCGAAAAATTTAAAAAATTATTCGATTTGATTTTTCTCCATCGTCCTTAGAAATAAATTTCCCGAACTTTAAGATCTAACACGATCTTTGCTCCAGTGAGTCATCAACGTACAGATTTGGATATCTTTAATTTACGCCATAGCACTATCTCGATAAGAAAATTTAAACAGCGAACGACGTTTTTCGTTCTTGATATAAAATTCTGTTACGAAATTTCCTTCTGCACGATTTGGATTTATAGCGCGCAATAATATCTCGATGCGAGATTGAGATTATATCTTGGTGCAATATCCCGCGATAATGTTCCTGTAAATTTTCTCCCCCCTCTTTTTTTATTATTTTTTATAGCCAAGTCAGTCGTTTATCAAAGATTTGCGAACGTTGTCGGTGGAGAACGATGGGAGATGATAATTGGACGAATATTTCACTACGAAACGATCGACGTTACGATGTTGAGAAACAATACGAGCAACCTGTCCAATATTATTCGGTTGTTCGGAAAGTAATTTCGTTTTTTTTCGTGACAATGAAACACCGAGTTGGTTTCACGCGATCGCGAATAGTCGAATTCGATCTCATAGCAATTTCTCGAGTTGTTATTCGTCGGTTTGCTTCGATCTGTGCCTTTATTTTGTCTTTTAGAACGTAGAAATTGTCGGAACGAAATTTTGAAAACCAATTTCGATACATGTTGATACACTTTTTCTATAGACTTCGCGTAACTTTTTTCTCGTCTGAACAGCATTCTTATCTTTTCGATAATAAAAAAGTAAAATATGCCGAAAATGCTCCTCTTACATCTTTGTTATCACGCACGAAAAACACAATCACGCACAGAATCAAACGAATTTTTCTTATAAATAAATCACGAAATGCCAACTCTCGAAATATATAAATAACAGCACGTTTAGACTGAAGTTGGCTGGATAAACGTTCGACTAGCGACGCTCGTGTGAAAAAACGAAATTATTTTCCGAACAAAGAGAATATAATATTCGACAAATTCATGGTGTTCGAAAATTTGGTTTCGACCAAGAGGTCGACCAAGAGGAAAATTGCCGTTTAGATTTAAATTAAAATTACATCCTCCCTCTGGGCATTGAATTCTTTTTTCTCTCAAAATATTTCCCTATCAAAGGTGCACGAATTAGATTTAACGAATCTTTCGATTTCGATTTTCACCGTAAGAAAAATTCCACTTCGATGGAAGTAACGCATTTGAATAATGCCTTTGTGAGATAGAGGTAGCGAAAAGCCGAAGGTTGAAAGGGCGAACAATTTTGTTAGGGCGTAGCCAGCGAATTCTTTGTTCGGTCTCTTGACTCGATGGTTCATTCTTTCACGCCGAGTCTTCTTACCCGTCAGCCATTTCTCCACACTTTCTCCCTTCGAATATTTCGGGATGCAATTCTTTAAACCTTAATGAGGATTCGAACGAACGATAAATTTAACCGAGCGATTTTAATGGTCGATCTTCGCTCGAATTAGATTTATCGCGTTGCAACGAGATTCCAATTCGGTCATTTAACACAATTTTAAATATTTAGAAACGAATACCTACCTTCAACTTAGTGTTGAATTTTCCCAACAATTTACGCAACATTTTCCTCTCTATCCAATTTCTATCTCCGACGTTCCATTTTTCCTCTCCTTCTGTTTCACAGAAACAGGACAACAAACACCCATTCTCCATCCTTCCACCTCATTCTACCCGTGTCTCTCCGCCGTCGTTAAGTTATTTCGCTCTCGAGGAAAGTCGTGTCGTATCGATGCCCACGCCCACGCTCCTATGGAGAGAACGTGCTCGATGAAAAATTTAACCGTGCTAACCTAACCCGGATCTCGCTTTGGGGGATCCCGAGTTTTGGAAGAGCCGACGAGGAACAGCATACGATCCCCGTATTTCCCGGCTATTGTTCCGTTTAATCGACAGGAAATAACCGCGGAATACAACCCGTCAATTCCACGCCAGGAAAAAAACGAGGGAGAGAGGAAATGTTCTTTTCCCGCGAAAATCGTCCTCCTCCAAACTGGCGACGGATCGTTGTCCTCCTTTCGAGAGCAATTAATTAACGAGGAGCGGAAGAGCCACTTTTTTTCTCCTCCTTCCCTCTTTTCTTCCCACGACGAGGAAACGACATTGCCATCGGTCGGTACAAACGATCGATGGAGAACAAACGTCTCTATCGAACGTGATCCACGCCAATTATTGTGTACGTCTGATGAAAATTACAACGACCAATTATGAGCGGACAAGATGATACCGGATACAGAGCGGTTCTCGTCATTTTGTAATTATTTCCACGTGACGCTACGTATCGATGAAACATCTATATCGATAGTGTTTCTTATTAATTATTAAACGAGTGATCAAAATAAATGAGCTCAGTCTCGAGTGAGTTAAAATTTTAAACGAGTGAAATCGAAGTATTTCTATTTCTTATTTATTATATATATATTATAAATAATATAATATTATATATATTATTTATTATATATAATTTTTTTAGTATTATATTTTTTTCCGAATTTTTATCGGAAAGGAAAAGAAGATTTTTGGACGAGGATCGAAACATTTTCTCGCTTCGAGAAATATAGAGTGACGAATATAGAGATTCCAATTGTATTTTCGAACGTTCGAAATCGAATCGATTGGTTACTTCGTTGACCATGTCTCGTGGTCATTAATCTTATTCTTCCATTAAGTTTTTATGGGCTCGTGTTTTTTTTCTATCAATAGGTGTAAAATCTTTTTTTTAGATTTTTCAGATTTCGATCATTAATCTTAATTTTATCTTACTTTCGTCGATCGATTATTCCATTTAATTCGTACCAAACTTGTCCTCCTCCTCCTCTTTTCTTTTTCTGATCCCGTTGAGCTCGTATCAGGAAATAGATTCGTTCGTTAAATCGCGTCCTAAGGATCGAATCGTTCTCGATACAGTATAAGCCGGTTGAAATTGAGGAGGAGCTAAAAATCGTAGTATCGTTTCTTACTCGCGAATTTATAGTTACGACGAAGCATCGAATCGAATGCTTGACTTATCGAAAGGAACCGCGAGATGCGAAACAATAATAACTCGAGTAAACCAAAGATTTAGAGCCTGTAAAATTAAGTTTTTACGATCACCGTCCTCCTCTCTTATTTTCAATTTTATTCCTCCCCCTATTAACCGAATTACTTGAAACTCATTTATGCGATTTTTATGACAGAAATATTTTATATAACCGTTCCCAGCATTTTTATACATCTTAATAATATCGTTAACAGTTTTAACGGAGTTAAAATATCATCCTTTCGATCTCTAATCTGTCGACAATCGATCGACGAGTCGTTTCTCGAATGGTTGAACAATTTACTTTCCGAATCGTGGTACAGAAACAAGTTATTTCGATTAAAACGTTTAGCTAGAGTTAATTACTTCGACCGATCATCCTCTGGATTTAGCAGGTGCGACTACGTAGCCGCTTCCGCACGCGTGGAAAAACTTGCTCCACTTGGAGGAAGAATATCATCAGGAGAATGTCTTTAACCGATTGGTGCGCGAGTTTCGTTTCGATTCATCCAATAATTCAACGCGTGATTTCCTGCTCCTGTTGTTACAATGTCAAACAGCCCCGAGCAACAGTCGCGTAATTAACATGGAAAATTATCCGTGGCTTTGATCAAGTTGCACGCGCTCGTGTTCCTGTGATTATTTGCTGCGCTCGACGTTGCATAAAATTGAATGGCAGCGAACGAATTCGAAATGCGATGCGATCGATCTCGGTAATGGAGTTTAACTAAACAAAAATCTTGTACGAATTATTGTTATAACGAAGGATAAATGATAAAAAGAATCGTAATTTGCAAATCTTTGGTTAAAATTTATCGTTTTCGAGTTTTATTGAATAACAGTTTGTTAAGGTAAAGTAAATTAAGAATACCGTCTCTGGTTAATAAATGTGAGATTAAATAATTTCAAGTCCTGAAACTTTTTTCTTCATTTTTATTCTCTCATTTTTATTCATTTTTATTCTCTCTCGTTCGAGTCGGGAACGTTGCAAGGAATTTCTCTAATCGACACCGCCGAAACGTTTACGATATTGCACCAGTTACCAGACATGGTCCCAACCCAACGTTTTCGATCAAACCCTTTAAGGGGTTGCTATTTACCGCAGAATTCCGGCATCACAAATTGGGACAATGAATTCCTTTCTCGAAACTACGTAACTCTCTCTTTGGAAACTCATCTTGGCAAAATTAATCGAATCTCGAGATACGAGGACTCGATCGAATAATCACTTTCTTCGAGAGAGAGAGAGAGAGAGAAAGTCCTCGAATAAATTTGCTCGAACAAAATTTTCGAAAAAACTCTCTCTGAGAGGAAATTTTTTTTTTTCTTCTTCAATCTCCACGTATTCGATCAAAGTGATATTCCAGTTTTGTTGGACTGGAACGAGTACTATTCCACTATTTTCGTTTATTTCAATTTTCTCTTCGACGATTAGGAAAAGGGTCTCCCTATCTTTCGACTAATCGTCTAACTTGTAATCTCGCTAATCGAGTTTAACAACAGATTTCTTCGAATCTTTCACTAATAGCGCGCATGAGAAAGAGAGAGAGAGAGAGATAAAATATACACTATAATTTAACGAATTAGAATCCAGCTTTCATATACGTCTAACAAAACAAATTCACAATGGACGATCGAGTCAAAAAAAAAAAAAAAAAAAAAGAAAAATAGAAAATTTCAAATTTTATCTGAAAAATTTCCCTTCTTTAGGAAGTTAAACAAAACGTTCTTCTCTGTTCTGCGCCAAGTTTCCGGACACTTTACAAATTCATCGACAATTTCTTCCTCGTTCCACGACCAAGCCGTGGAACTTATTAAAAGTTTTTCCAACAGAGGGGGGAGGGTGGGGGAGAGAGAATCATCCGCATCACCCCTTCTTCTTATTACGCAATCTTTTCACAATTTCTTCTTCTCTTTGACTTCGCTTCGATCCACTTCCCTCTTCCTCCGTATTTTGGATCGTATTTTCCCCATTATCCCGTCTCCCGTTTCCGCCCGCGAAATTTTTACGGGGCTTAACACAAGCTCGAGGCGGTCTTAATGTCTCGTGGAAACTTAGTTATAAGTTGTAGGCAATTATCCATTCGCTTCTTAACGATAACTTCCATCTCCCTTGGGAATGGCAAACACAGTGGTGGAACCGAATCGATGGTAGAAACCGGAACAAGTGGTGGTTGTAGAACTCGGGTAAACAGAGAGCCGGAGATGTCGTGTGTATATATATATATATATATATTTTTGAAGAGAGAACGTTAAAAGTACAAGGGACGACACAAGGGAAGAGAGAGAGAGAGAGAGAGAGAAAGGAAAAAGGAAAAGGAAAAGAGGGAGTAGTTTGAACGATCGATCTCCTCTTGATCAAACGGAACACGGGGAAATAAGAAAGGGACATAAAGGAAACCATTGTAAAGTTTTTGGCCCCCCTCCCCCCCAACGAAGATAATTTTCTTCTCGCGAAATTGCGTTTAATTTACCGTGAAATTTCTCCTCTCCGTATAAATAGAACGATATCTAACTTTAAATTTTTAATTCCAACTTTTTCATCCAGTCTTCTCGTCTCACGGAATTTACGGCTTAGATTCGTTTCGTTTGTAAAATTCGAATCTTGTAAAATTTTTTACGGCATCCGAATTAGAATTAAATCGGGTTAATCGTGTTTATCCCTTGGTTAAAAATTGAAGTCGATATTGATTTTTTTTTTTTTTTTATAATAAATTCGAAGAATAAAATATTTTTAAAATAATTTATTTCTATTATTTTATTTTCTCAAAGTTCGAAGAATATATATAAAATGATTTATTTCTATTATTTTATTTTCTCTGAGAGTTCACAAAGTTCTATGAATTTTTTGTGATTAGTCCAAGCTCGAAAACAGGGTTGAAGGGTTAAAGAAATTCTCGTTGATTCAAAGCTTTTCTCTTTTTTCTTTTTCGTTTGAAAACGAAATTTCTTTATTCTCCAAGTTCATCTTGGAGAAGTAGGGATCTTCGATGAGCCGCGTAAGATTAATCAGGTTACGAATTGTGCAACAATCTAATTTCCACGTACACAACAATCTGCTGTTCTTAGAAAAACAATTTTACGTCGTTCTGATCCCTTCTATTAAAAATCCACAAAATTAATTTCGTATTATCGAGAATATACGTGAAATTACTTACTTATTTTTATTACAATCATTTATATTTCTTAGAAGAAATTCACTTCACTTTATTTTTTGCAATTTTTCGTAATTTACTCGATGATCGAATTCCATGTATATATATATATCGTTGAATTTGCGAGGCCTAATAGGGTCAACCTAGGTATTACCTTGCGATTTATATTCGATGCGATGGAACGATCCGATCGGTGGATTTTGAGGGGAACGAGGCAGCAACCCAGGGCTAATCCCACGGAGCTGTCAATGTAGCGGCAAAGATGGAAACGTCCTCGTCACGGTTACGGTTATTGACGGGGATCGCCAACACGAGGCACGTTGTTCCATCGTTCCACCGTCTATAATTGACGCCCGTCATCCCTCGAGTGACCACCACGATTCCCAAACTTCCATCCCCGAATATACCACGGTTTTCACGGCCACCGGGGAGACGATTCGAATCTGTGTACTACTCGTGGACAGTTGCCCGATTCATAATTACTGCCAACTCGATCGAGGCTTTTGTCCTGTTGCGCCCTGATGAGATTGCGTGTTTCACGGAGTGACGGAGTGTTAGGGATTAGTTTCCCAGAAATTCATGATCTGAAACGACGTTTACCGGTTAAAAATTGGAACATAAATTTTTCGAAAGTATAATGGAGGATAATTCTACTTATTTTTAAATCAATTACGAAACGAATTATGATTTTTTTTTTATTTAAGAAAGAATAAGAAAATTTCGATCTAAATTTCGTAGCATTAAAAATTGATTTGGGATGACGTTTACCGATTAAAAATTGGAACAAGGATAAATTTTTCGAAAAAATAATGGAGGATAATTCTACTTATTTTTAAATCAATTACGAAACGAATCATGATTTTTTTTTATTTAAGAAAGAATAAGAAAATTTCGATCTAAATTTCGTAGCATTAAAAATTGATTTGGGACGACGTTTGGGGTTAAAAATTGGAACAAGGATAAATTTTTCGAAAGAATAATGAGGGATAATTTTACTACGTTATTTTTTAATCAATTATGAAACGAATCATGATTTTTTTTTATTTAAGAAAGAATAAGAAAATTTCGATCTAAATTTCGTAGCATTAAAAATTGATTTAATAGTTTAGGATTAAAAATTGGACCAAGGATAAATTTTTCGAAAGAATAATGGGGGATAATTCTACTGCGTTATTTTTAAATCAATTGCGAAACGAATTATGATTTTTTTTTATTTAAGAAAAAATAAGAAAATTTCGTGGCATTA
This sequence comes from Apis laboriosa, assembly GCF_014066325.1. Lineage (NCBI taxonomy): Eukaryota > Metazoa > Arthropoda > Insecta > Hymenoptera > Apidae > Apis > Apis laboriosa. The sequence continues at coordinate 267,666 of NW_025223437.1, read as the reverse complement.
AAAACTGATTTGGGACGACGTTTGAGGTTAAAAATTGGAACAAGGACAATGAAGGATGAAGAGAGCCGTGTTTAACAAAAGAAATAATTCCGAGAGGAAAATTTAAGAAATTTAAAATCTAAGAAAATTTCGATTGCGCAAGTTTCAATTATTCGGGATTAATTTCTCAGAAATTAATCTAGAGTGAAGTTCGTGTTGTTTTAAACACGGTATTGAATGATGGGAAAAAATTTTGGAAGAGGAACCGCGAAACAAGCATTTAATATATTCTATTCGTATTACAATTTTAATAATCTTTAATCACAAATATATAACTCAACTTCTATTCTCGAATTCAAGAAGAAAATCTCGAATTTATTGACATTTTGCGAAATCGGGCGGTGATAATGACTCGTTCCAAAAGTTTCTAAACTTTACATTTATCTCCTTCCACGAAGAAATTACTTTCCAATAACCCAGTTGCCCGAGGAAATATTTTCAGAATCTCCAACAACCGTGCGAAACGATCGTCCCACGGCCGCTCTCTCAAGGCTGCCCGAAAGAGCTCCGTCGACAACAATGCGATATCGTTGATCGACGTTTACGGCGAAGCTGGCTTTCACATGCATTCTGGATACGCGACGGTATCCAGAAGATATTTCTGTAACATTACGAGCTCTCTCCCTCCTCCTCTTCCTCGCGGATCACGTATCTGGCCACGGCCAGATATCCGTACCATGTTTCTCCCATCATGAAAATCGCACGAAACTCGAAAGCAAACACAGGCAACGAGCAGAGCGGAGATTCGAAGGAGAGGAAAACGCGATCTTTCTTTAACTTTTAACAATGTATTCGCGATTTCTAAGCCCCTTACAGATCTTTTCTTCTCGCGTATTCTCCAAGCTCGAGTGACGACAGAGAAAAAAACGGGTTCGTCACGTCCCGATTCGATTCACGCGAGATTTTTAAATTCCGCTCGAGCGGATAAATTTTATCACGGAGATTTGGAGAAATATGAAAGGTGAGGAGGGAGGGGTAAAATTCTTCGAATCTTCTTCTTCGATTTCTTTTCTTTTTTTTTGAGAGGGAAACGTGATGGATCATTTGAACTTATCGACGATCGATAAATTCGTCGTTATCGATAATAATAATAATAATAATAAAAATAATATCGTTATTTTTTAACAGAGCCACAAACCTGTTAAAAAGATTATTTAATGATTAAAAATTAAAATCTATTATATAACAAATCGGTTCCGATCGACCAAGCATCGAGCTTCGTTAATAGAATAATAAAGCACAGACGAAATGGAACAATATATTCATTACGGATGCATTAATCGTGGATAGGCGTAATCGTAAAATCGCAGAATCACGTTCACCACGTATCGATTCGCAGAAAGATCGGGTTGATCGGTCGGGTTATCGTAGAAATTTTTTTTTGAACGTTAAAAAAGTTCAAGCGCAACGCTTCTGAAACGAGAGAGAGAGAGAGAGAGAGAGAGAGAGTGCACGCAATCTGGATTGCAATTTCGCTCGTATCGTTGATCGTATGGGTAAAAATATCCCGACGAGAAAGATACGAGATACGCGGTATCGAACGAGAAACAGAATTCGTTCGATAATTTTCTTGGAGAGATTCGAGTCTACTTTATCGACGGATATAAATTTATATATATTTTCACCGGTTTCCCTTTGCTTTGCGAAACATATAACGGTATTCGAGCTATTCGAGGTTTAATTTTATAGATTCTCGATTATCCGAACTTCTAGAGGTTTCCATTATGCCACGTTAACGTACAGGATAAATGGAGTAACTCTTTATTATATTCCGTGGCACGAACAATATTCCGTTAATCGATATATCGCGTTCTGCTGAAAACTGGTCTACGCATAACCGGTATAAGCACGTAGTTTTAATTAAAGTCGTGTCATTATTCGTGGATTTGTTAAATTTTTTTTTTTTTTTTTTTTAATAAGCAATTAATATCTTTAACTCATTTAAAGGTAAAAAGTAAATCCGTGATATTTCATCGTAATTGATCGTTCGAGAGTTGGAGATTATAATACGTCCATTGAGAGAGTAAAAAGATTAAAAATTAGTCAAAATTTTGAACGGAGTTGTTTCGAGCAACAACTTTGTTTAAAATGTTTGATTAACGTTCTTCGTAAATTATTAAAGCAACTTGTTAAAACTTCAACTATTAAAATTTCCTCCCCAATTTTTGTTCAGAAGAAATTAAAATCTATCTATAGTAGATGGGGATGATCGAATAGTTAAAGTTACGAATAAAGTTGTCTCGATAAGTTATTGTCCAAAATGATAGATCGTAGTGGCAAACTATGTCAAACTTATACTACGAATTTAATAAATAATTAATCGAAGCAACTTTATTCGAAATTTTTAACTTTTTCAACTTAATGCCCAATTCTGAAATCTATGTCGTCTGCCTCATCCTACATATATTCTACTTACGTACCCGTCTAACCATTCATCCATATACACACTACTTCTCTTTCCATATGCATATACTATAATATAATAAATCCGTTTGTCAACGAACAAATATAAGATTACACTTATTTTCAGAAAGAGGAAACTCTGTGCAATTTTTTTAATAAAAATTAAAAGAAGAAAAAAATGCATTGTTTATCAGCGAGCAACGTGTTGTTATTTTCCTAGATCGACGAATACGATTTCGCGAAAACACGGAAGAAGTAACGAGATTACATCGAAATACTTGAATATTTATTCGCGAAAAATATGAAAAGAGGAAATTTTATACCGGGGATAGAATCAGATTTAAATATATCCCCCGATTTTTTCTCAACGATGCTTCAATTAATTTGGACAAATGTGTGGAAAACAGTGTGTAGATTACTGCGAGAAGAGCCATTGACGAAGGATGCTTTGATGTACAGCAACAGGTCCAACGTTTTTAAATAGGTCGCAAAACTTTTGTGAACGGAGATGAAAATTCTGGTTCGTTCTTCTTCTGTATCTTCCAATAATACAAGTAGTTATTATTCCATAGTTTCGAAAATATATCCTTATTTTCTTTATTTTTTTCTATTACGTAATTTCAATTCGTATTTCGACTCGTTCTTTCTTTAAATTTATTTAAAAAACTTTTCGCGCTTATCGCCCTGTTTTCGATCAAACGTTAGAATATTATATTAATATTTTCGAGAGAGAGAGAGAGAAGGAACACGTCCGTTCCGCTCCGTGTCCGGGAAACGACTCCGTTAAATCGATATTTTGGATATAAATGACAACCGATATTGTTATTATTTCTTTCTGCCGCGGTTCACATTGGCCGTGACATTCCACAACTCGCTACATATATCGCATTATATACAATACCGTGACGATATCGATTGGAGTCGAGAGGAAAAAAAAAAAAAAACAATATTTAACGACGACAAAAAAACTTGAAGAGCATCGAAGATTCGAATACGCTTGTCCATCTCTCCCATTTTCAAACGATTCCATTCTATTCGTGGTTTCGTGTACTTTTATGAGATCATCGTCACTGAAATGCGATCGTTGAAAAAGAAAGAAAAAAAATAAAAAAGGATCATTTTTACGATATGATCGCGAGAGACACGCAGAGAAGACGACGACAAGATAGATAAAGCGAAGCAAGCTTGCAATTTTCGAAGGTTGCACAATTGCCAAAGCTTGGACCAGCCCCGAGGTATCAAGCCGGAAAGGACAAATGTGACCTCGTGACAAACGTTTACGAGGACCAGTTATTTACACCTACCTCGCCTCACCATACTTTCCTGATAGAGTTTCCTCCGTGAACGGAATAGAGAGGCCGACTTTCGTCTTTGCATCGAGTTCCGCGCATGCTTCCATAATATCTCTCTTTCTCTCTCTCTCTCTCTCTCTCTTCGTTTTCCAAGGATTTCACCACAGAAAGCTGAGAAATCGAATCACGTTATCGCGTAACGAAGGAATTCCTTCGTCTCACATCTTTATTTCATTACTTGACCATTCGATGCAAGTTCTTCCTTCGCGCGCGAATTCTTCGAGAAAGGATTATTTTACGATTTATTTAGATTTATTATATAATAAAAAGAAAATGTATAAAGTATTAAAATTTATTATTTAATTTGTAAATATTTAAAAAAAAAATTATATTATAGTTTTAAAATTAATTTTATTAATAAATTATATATAAAATTTAATAATAATTAAATATTTAGAAATAATTTAATAATGAATTCTGAAACAATAAATGAAAGTTTAATTCGGTAATTAATATAAAATAAAGATAAATATAAGTGCCGGCAATAATGGTTAAACTTAATTTATAAATTAATTATTACTAATAAGATTAATATAAAATTAATATTAGATTGTGATTAAATTTTTTAATTTTAGGTGAAATTTATAATTAATTAATAATAGTTATAATTTTATAATATTGAAATAAAAAAATTTAGTAAAAAACTAGGATTAGATACCCTATTATAAAAATTAATAGAAAATATTAAATAATTAAATGTTGAATTAAATGTTGAAGGAATATTTTTCTTCTTTTCTTTTTTTAAGTATTTCAAGATTTTTTTCTTAATTTTTTTAAAAGTTAAAAGTTTTTTTGTTTATTAAATTTATTCATAAGTAGGAGTAAGTTTGAGTTTGGGCTAATGATATTCGATATGGCGAAATGTATCGTATATTTTTCGAGCTCTAAAATTTTCTAAATATAAATAATAAAATAATAAAATATAAATAAAATTTTCGTCGAAATAATGGAACGTAACGCGCGGTTCGGAGAATTATTTCTCTCGATGTCGATATTCGTATCAACGCGATATATCTTTCGTCATGGGGCGAAGATGCAAAAGTCATAGAGCGCGTTGTAAAGTGTTTTAAAGTGAGAGAGAGGAGGAAAGTGGTCCGGGGGGAAATTAATGTCGGCCACAAAGCGGCCATTTTGGCGGAATCGACGGAAGCGTAAATAAAAGATTAAGCTCGCTCGCATCTTATTCCACGGGTTGATCCACGTTGGAAGAAGTCTTCGATCTTTAATTTAAACTGATCCTGTCCGGTGAAGTTCGTATTTCAATTCGCAAAAATATCCGCGATGATCTAATTCAATCGTGAAATTTCGTTAAACGGAGTTGTTCTCGATTGAAAAATTCGTCCTTTGTTGGGCATGCAATTCTTTTCTTCATATAACTATAATATAAGATTACTTTGCAATTTTAATTTTGGAAAATATTTCTCTCGAATGCAATTAAATGTTTATTTTTATTCCTAACGATGCACAATTCCTGATACGAATAAGTGAATACAGATCTACTTGTTTTATAATTGATCGTTTAAAAAAAGCAAAAGAAATTCTTGTCTGATCGTACATACGTGTACACTACTTATCCGAGTTCTCTCGACAGAATTAATCTGTTCGCCTGGCCAAACGTAGAGTTATTCCACTCGACGCATCAATCTATTTTTCTACGCAACGATTTTAAATTTAAAGTGTAAAAAAATAAAATAAAATAAAATAAGGATAAATTCTGAAAAAATTGATTAGCACAAATATCTCATTTTTTTTTCTGTTCGTCTGGCCATACGTAGGGTTATTCCATCATTCGCCATATCAATCTATTTTTCTACGCAATGATTTTAAATTTAAAGTGTAAAAAAAGAAAATAAAATGAAAGAATAAATTCTGAAAAAATTGATTAGCACAAGTATCTCATTTTTTTTTCTGGCCATACGTAGGGCTATTTCACTCGACGCATCTATCTATTCTTCTACGATTTTAAATTTAAAGTATAAAAAAAGAAAATAAAATCGTGGAATAAGGATAAATTCTGAAAAAATAGATTAATGCAAATATCTCATTTTTCTTTTTCTATTCAATCAATTTATCAATCTATTTTTCTACGATTTTAAATTTAAAGTAAAAAAAAAAAAAAATGGTGGAATAAGGATAAATTCTGAAAAAATTGATTATGGCAAATATCTCTTATTATCTTTTTCTGTTCATCTGGCCATACGTAGGGTTATTCGCCATATCAATCTATTTTTCTACGCAACGATTTTAAATTTAAAGTGTAAAAAAAAAAAAATAAAGTCGTGGAATAAGGATAAATTCTGAAAAAATTGATTAGCGCAAGTATTTCATTTTTCTTTTTCTATTCGTCTGGACATACGTAGGGTTATTCCACTCAACGCATCTATCTATTTTTCTACGATTTTAAATTTAAAGTATAAAAAAAGAAAATAAAATCGTGGAATAAGGATAAATTCTGAAAAAATAGATTAGGGCAAATATCTCTTATTATCTTTTTCTGTTCGTCTGATCATACGTAGAGTTATTCCACTCGACGCATCTATCTATTTTTCTACGCAACGATTTTAAATTTAAAGTAAAAAAAAAAAAAAAAAAAAATCGTGAAATAAGGATAAATTCTGAAAAAACTGCGCAAATATTTCATTTTTCTCGCAAACACATGATCCCATTTCGATTCGACGAGCGCAGCACATCGTATTGTTCTACGCATACTTGCGTTAATTTTCTATTGTACTGTAGGGAACGTAGCCCGAACATCAATTGTCTGCAAGACGTTATCTTCGCATACGTTCCACCATGAACTGCAAGCTGCCACAGTTTAATCGTGGAATGTTCACGGGTATGCCATTCCTCATCCCGAATTTCCATTATCATAATCATATTACATCTTATCGCGACGACGACGACGACGACGACGACGACGACGACGATGCGCTGTTCCAGAACAGTGCTTATTATCAAGGAGGAGCACGTGTGCCATATTTATATGTAATTTTATATTCGATCTCTCGGCGCATCTGCTAGCGTTACAACTTCTCATCATTTCTCTCGATCGATAAGAGATCCAATATGCTTCGAGTATACATGATACATGGAAGAAAAGGTTAGCGAAAGATATGAAAGAGAGAGAGAGAGAGAGAGAGAGAGAAAGTGTTGTTTCACCACCAAAAATGTTCAAATGTCAACATCTATTTCGTGAAACTTGTTACAAATTCGCTTTATATCGGTACACGTGTTCAATATTTATTAATATAACGATACTTTATTACTTTCCTTGTTACGAGAATCTTTTAATTTAACAATGAATGCTCTTCTTATCTTATTTCGATACTTTTAAGTTCCAATTATAATTAATATTTAAATTTAAAAGAATGTTTGATCACCCACTCCTTTAATTTTATCTTACTTCGACAATAAATGTTTTCTATATATGTCTCATTTGTTATAAAAAAATTTCGATACTTTTATTCTCACACGTAATTATAATCATTTAAATTTAAAAGGACGCTTTAATTTTATTTTTGGGCAATAAATGCTCTCTGTAGGTCTCATTCCGTATTTTTTAATAAAAATTTCGATACTTTTATTCACACGCGTAAATTCCAATTGCAATCATTTATTATATTTTAAAGGACACTTTTGATTTAATTCTCAATTCTATCTTACTTCGATCTGTGATTAATCGTATCGAGAGGAACACGAATTCAAAGTTCCGCGTTAAAAACTGGTTAATTTAACGACGGAGGAGGGAGTCCGTTTCGTTGATACGAGCAATTTAACCGATTCTCCAAAAACGGTCCAAACGAGAACGGTTTTCGGGACACGAGATAATCTCTGATCGTCGGATCGTCGGGCAAAATTGGAATGTCTAACACGATTCTTTCGAATCCTCGCCACGTTAAACGGAACGGACGTTGGATCGAATGGAGAAAAAAAAAAAAAAAAAAAAAAAAAAATAGACGAAAGTGGAGGTGGATCGTGAGCGACAGGCAAATCCTAGATATCCTGGGCGGAAAGATCCTGCGAAACTTGCGGATATTTATCATCTCGCGTGTAGTATCCATCCCGAAACTCATTAATCCGTTGATTCCGCTAATCTTGAATCAGAATTTTGAAGATGATTTTGAAGAAGCTTCGTGGAATCGATTTCAAAAAAAAGAAAAAAGCATGGAACATGATATTATTTACTTGTAGAAAATCATATATGGAAACTTATATAAATATCTTTCCACGAAAATTGATTTTAATAAATAAAGTAAACATGTATTTAATACTAATGTCATAAAAAATGTTATTGCATTTAACAACAGAAAGCGAAGAATATAGTGAAACACTTTCACCTTTACATTTCATAGAAAAAATCAGTATACATTTTCTCACGACAGTCTAAGCCAGAGAAATATTTGAGATCGAATGATAAACGAGAAGTGTATATAGAACGTTCAACTTAGATTAGTTAGTGTTAATTATAATTACAACTTGTTTCGTGTCACGTATATTTTATTATATCTTTACTATGCAAGACGATGAGAAGCAAATATGCATTTTTGGTATAAATGTTGTTGAGCGGGTTTAGGTTAGGTTAGATGATGAATGAAACGGATATTCGAAGATCGAAGACATATTGGACTCAGATTAACATCAATTCGCTTAACTTGTTAATCGTAGCGATAATTCTGGTTAATTCTGAAATTGATGCAAATATTCCGATAATTCGGTTGGAAATTGATGTTGGACGGAGATCTGCAAACATTCGTAAGGATGAGTCAGTTGAAAAGAAACAGAGTCAAATTACAGATTATATGGATAATTGTATAAATCTAAACGAAATATAATCTAAAAGAAATTTTTCTTCTCTTGTTTTCTAATTTCTCGTAGCTTCCAACAAAATCGAAAGACATCTTGTTCACATTCATATAGCAATATAACGAAATTTTGTTGAGTTGATGGAATAAAAAAATGTATCCTGTCCCGTTGAAAAAACAATTTATCTTTTACGTACATATTAATTAACCATCGATTAAATCGATCATAACGATATTAAATAACAAAAGAATTATTTAATTATCAAATTTCGATAATTCGTATAATACGAAACGATAATGGAAAAATACAGCAACGCAAAGTTGTGCAAATATATTCATTGACGCGAGCCGAATATTTTCCAGTGAATGTAAAAATATTTATTTATTCGTGCCACATCGATTGCTCGATTGCTCTTCGATCGATTCCTTTGTATATTTTTTTAAGTAAACTCGCACCCTTTTTCAACGTAGAATGTTCAATTCACTCTCTTTTATTAAATCGGTGATATTCACTTCCAGAGATCGAAACGCGTGTATTTACATCGCGTTACGAGTTGCGCTTAATTATAAAGATTACCTACTTTACCGATTAACGGTATAATTACTGCAAAGTATATCGAGGAGCGCTTAGAATGAAATTTAGGGAAGAATTTCGAACGCGAGTAAAGTAAAGTAAAGCTCTCGGAAATAGTTTCAAGATTCTTTGATACGATACGATTACACCCTCTTTATAATAAGGATTCGTGAATAAAAAAATTTCCTTTCAAACTATTTTAGAATGCTCGTATTTTGACTCGTAGATTTTGTATTGCAAATCAATGCAATCGATACCTCTTCGAGATAAAATATCACGTTCAAAGAAGATACGTGTGTGCATCGTTGAACAGAGACGTTTATTCCATTGAAATCTGAATGTTAAAAGTCTCGACTTTGAGTCTTCACTCTGGCTCGTATTAATTTGAATGAAAAGTAATTGGACAGATATTGGTTGGACAGAAGAAACGGAAAAGATCTATTTAAAATTCTCTAATAATATAATAATTCTCTAATATCCTCTATAATAATATAATATCTAGCTAGAACGAATGCATGGCTAGTAATAAATTACACCAAGGACGAAAAGATAAGCAAGAATCATTTAGATATTTTTTACAATTTCAAGATGGTACACTACTCATACCTTAATTGTCCACTTAGTTGCAACGTATATTCAAATTCCTCAAGAATGGATTAATCAAAATTCAAAGCGTGATCGAGCTGTAAAAAAAATGTAGTGCAAATTGAGGGATCAATCGATCGCATACGTGCACTCGAACGTAACATCACGCCTCGACGAAAAATACGAATAATATTTTATTTTAACCGTACCCTTTCCCCTTCTCCCGTAAACGTCATAAACATCGAGAATTAATCTCGAAATCAACGGTTCGAAGTCGAATCGATGCTCGCCGCGTTTCAAAATCAAGCACGGTCAAAAAATTTGAAACGACGCGCGCATCGAAAAATCGAAAAGTTGAAGCGACTCACGTCATCTTCACGAAATCGCGCGTTACGTAAATCCTTACGTAAATATCCTTACACGGTGCACGAAATATTACCCCGGAATCGAGGGCAACTTTGCGAACTTTCCCCCGCGAAATTAACGAAATCTTGAAACTTTCGCGATGTTACTTCCGCGGTAAATGTGGAATATACGTGATTAAATGGAATATGTGTTTATTCGAAGCCTTTTGTTTGGTTTCTCTCTCCAGTAAAATCGTATAAATTTCGTATATTGCAATTCCATATTTTTTTTTTTTTTTAGGCGAATAAAGCAAATTTTGGAAAATTTTCCTAAATTGTCCAGTTTAATAACTCGAACTTGCGAGTTGTGGAGTGGAATGGGGGTTGGGGATTGTCGAAGAAGGACAATTGTATTCCAGTTTTGTCGCGAGTTTAAGCGTTTCGCGAAATACCGCGGGGAATTGTATCAGGCTTTACAGCCACGAGACATCTTGTTTTGTAAATATATAATCGTACCTGCGCGTATAATGCTAAAGTAGTCCGTCGTTCCGTCGACGGAGATGTGATTAACGTCTCGCGAAAATATTCGGGAACGCGTTTCGAAAATACTCGAAATACTTGGTCGCTCCCCTCCCCCTCCCCCCCCCAATTACCATTGAACAGTGACGTGCGTACGAGCTATTCGAAATTCCACGCTTTATCGAAGCGCGATATTGCAACGTTTTAATCATCCGGACAATGCACGAATTCCCTAGAAATTATCCAAACTTATCCGAACCAACTTTTTCTATCTCCCAAAATTTTCCCCTAGAAAAATTGAATCTTGAAACAAGAAGAAGAAGGAGGAGGAGGAGGAGGAGAAGAAAAAGAAAAAAAATCATTACGAATGAAAAATTGATGGAAAATTTACCAAGATCAATATTATCTTTTTTGCCTGCCTGAAAATCAGCTTTTGAGTTTCAAAGAAGAAGAAGAAGAAGAATCATTACGACGAATGAAAAATTGATGGAAAATTTGCCAAAATCAATATTATCTTTTTTGATTGCCTGAAAATCAGCTTTTGACTTTCAAAGAAGAAGAAGAAGAAAAAGGAGGAGGATCATTACGACGAATGAAACATTGATGGAAAATTTACTAAAATCAATATTATCTTTTTTGTCTGCCTGAAAATCAGCTTTTGAATTTCAAAGAAAAAGAAGAAGAAAAATAAAAAGAAGAAGAAGAAGAAAAAGAAGAAAAAGAAGAAGAAGAAGGAAAAGGAGAATCATTACGACGAATGAAAAATTGATGGAAAATTTACCAAAATCAATATTATCTTTTTTGACTGCCTGAAAATCAGCTTTTGAATTTCAAAGAAAAAGAAGAAGAAGAAGAAAAAGAAGAAAAAGAAGAAGAAGAAGAAGAAGGAGAAGAAGAATCATTACTACGAATGAAAAATTGCCTGTAAATTATGAAAAATTTATCAAAATGAATATTACGTTTTTTCCCTGCGAAAAGTCGGCAGCTTTTGACCTTCAAAGAATAAAAAAAAGAAGAAGAATTACTACGAATGAAAAATTGCCTACAAATTATAAAAAATTTACCAAAATGAATATTACGTTTTTCCCCTGCGAAAAATCTTCTGGTCTTCGAAAAACAAGAAGAAGAAGAAGGAGAAGAAGAATCATTACGAATGAAAAATTGGCCACAAACGATGAAAAATTTACCGGAATCAATGTTACCTTTTCTCCGATCCTGAAAACTTTTTCCTTGCGGAAAATCGGCGGCTTCTGGCCTTCGAAGAAGAAGAAGAAGAAGAAGAAGAAGAAGAAGAAGAAAAAGAAGAGCAGCCCCGTATCCGGCTTCCGGAGCGAAACGCGTGCGCGGGTGGTTTTGTTGGGGGTGGAGGGGCGATGGCGGGGGTGCGGTCGCGGATACAGAAACGTCGCACTTCAGTTGGGTTTGGTTCGCGTCTCGCGACTGGCCGACAGCTGCCTCCTCTCTCCTTCGTTTCCGCCGTCACCTATTCGCGTTCGCCTGTTTCCGCTCCTCTCGGTTCTCGTCTCGCGTGTTCTCTCATCGCGCATCTTCCATCGAGTGTGACACCGTTCACAACAGTTTTCGTGTTCACTTTCCACGGGATTCTACGAATACAATCCAGGACCAGTCCTCTCTCTCTCCTCTAAATCGCGAGAAGACGTCGCGAATGGAATGGAAACGTACGTGGCCGACACACATTATTCGTGAGTGAGATTCTCTCCCTAAGTTGGATAAGGATTCGGAGTGTTTGCTTCGTCCTCCCTCGAACAAGGAATCGTACGCACCAAGAATTTCTCCTTAGTCTAGATCTCCTTATCGATTTCTCTTTTCGAGAAACTTAAACTCGAGAAGCATTCCTTCCTCTCTCTCTCTTTCTCTCTCTCTCTCGACGAGGGATCGAGAAAGTTTCGAACAGGATCGAAGGTCGATCCTTGGACGACAGCCGCGTTAAACTTTCCCGATCCGTCGCAGATTCGTCACTTTCCTCCTTCTCCATCACTCCGCGTTAAATCTCCCTTCCCTTTTTTCCTTCCTTGGATCGAAATTCCCTCCTTCCCTTGGGATCGTACTCGAATCGAGTTTCGCAGAGAAACGCTTCGTGTCGCGTGACTGGGTTTACGCCAAATGCGTGGAAGATCGCGCGCGCCGGATTTTTTCTCGCCGCCGGATCGAGAAATTCGATTTTTCTCTCGCGCGGGGGATACGAGGGGAAGGGAAAGGAAATATGACGGATGGAGGATGGCCGATCGGAGGGATCGTTGGACAAAAACGCGGTTTTGCGGTGTCCAACTTGGCTCCAACTCCGTTCCTAATGGAATATCCGTCTCGAGACGCGAGCAAACTTTTCGCGATCCCCCCCCTCCGCCTTCCTTTAATTTTAATCTTTCTTCCTTTATCGACCCCCTCCGCGACCATTATTCACCGCCACCACCCGAGTCGCTGCGATTTTTACGCGGCTTCGAATCCTCTTTCCAACAATACCCTCGATCATCCCCCCTCAGCCTGGCAGCGGTTAATTTATTTCTGTTGATACGCGGGAAGGGGGCGAGAAGGATTAATCGACGGCTATTTGTGCTTTAACAGGGATCTTGAAGTCGACGAGCTTTACTCTCGAGTATATATATGTATATATATTCGTTGGAACTCGTGAAACAGTGTTTTATACGAATCGTGATTAAAAACTGTGACTGATTGATGAACCAAAATATCGAGCCTTCTTGAATATCGAGCTAATTTCTTATTTTATAAATTATCCAAAAAATGAAAATAAGTTTTCGCGTTATTTTATTTTTATTTATTTCGAGCAATCAGTCTCGTGATGTGTGATCAACTCGCGCCGATATCTTTAGATATCTCGTTAGAATACAAAGGGTAAAAGTAAAGAAAGTTAAAGGAAGCAAATGTTACGTTTGACCGGGATGAAAGGAGCGAACAATGGGTTATTAACTTGGAGGTATTACGTTTTCAGCGTTAAATTATCCCGATGAAGAGATGTATAATGGTTTCGGGGCCGATCGAGCGCGTTGGGTCGTTGATTCGATTTTCTGATCTATAGCCAGAGATTGTGGTTCATTAAGCGAGAATGCAGTGTTGATTGTGCGATGAATTTTGTAATTGATGCGATGGAGTTGTCTTCCTTCTTATTAAATGGATTATTATTTAACGTATATCGCATTTTACGCGATTATTATTATTATTATTATTATTGTTATTATTATTATTATAAAGCCAGTCGAGTTGAAAGTTTAATCGTGTTAGTGAAGAATATCAACTGTTATATCAACGTTGAAACGTGACGTGATTTTGTTAAAAAATTTTCGGCAAGAATTTGTGGAAAGAAAAACGCAAATAGATCGCAAATCGATTTTTATCTTGATCAATAAATACGACGATAAACTCTTGAGAACTCTTTGTTGTTTTACACGAGGTTCTTAAATCGATCGGATTTTTAGACGATTATTCCACAATAAATGCCTCGAGTGATTAAGGATTTTCAGTTTCTTTTCTTTTCGGTTTTAATTTTAAAATTTTATTTGAAAGGTAGGGTTTTTTTCTTCCTTCCCTCCTGCTTTCCTTCCCTTTCTCCTTTGCATATGCAGATTATTTTTAAGCTTTTTCGCCAAATACGTATACGTTTCTTCATTATTCATCCAGTGAACGCATTAGCGAAACGTCACCTAGAATTTTCCCGATGACCACACGAATCCTTCCACGTTTTTTACCCATGCCCGAGCTTTAATTCCATTATTATAATCCTCTTTTTAATCCCATGGCGTCGTGCCACGGAATTTTAATGCAAAAATAAAACTTATTATCATTAACAAGTTGCAGTTAAAATATGATCTCGTGTTTTTCTGTATACGTTTTCATTCAAGTTATTACTATCTATCCTTTAAATAAGTAATAAATAAAAGGAGGTTAAAAAAGTTACCTATATCACCTAAATTCAGTTTATTTAACTGTATTAAATTCAATTCAGCAAGAACAAGAAACGAGAAAATATTCGATTTCGTATTTCCTTAGCAGAAAGGCGTCGTGCCACGGAATTTTAATGCAAAAATAAAAAACTTATTATCGTTAACAAATTGCAGTTGAAAGCTCCAAATACAATTCTTTTCCTGTTTCCATTCAAATTATTACCATCTGTCAATAAATAAGTAATAAATAATAAATAGGTGTAAATAATAGGTAATAAATAGTAATAAGTAAGTAACAAATATTATCTATCTATCCTTTAAATAAGTAATAAATAAGAGGAGGTTAAGAAAGTTATATCTCTAAACTCGATTTATTTAATTGTATTAAATTCAATTCAGCAAGAACAAGAAACGAGAAAATATTCGATTTCGTATTTCCTTAGTAGAAAGGCGTCGTGCCACGGAATTTTAATGCAAAAATAAAAAACTTATTATCGTTAACAAGTTGCAGTTGAAAGCTCCAAATACGATCGTTTTTCTGTTTTCATTCAAATTATTACCATCTGTCAATGAATAAGTAATAAATAATAAATAGGTGTAAATAATAGGTAATAAATAGTAATAAGTAATAAGTAAGTAACAAATATTACTATTTATCCTTTAAATAAGTAATAAATAAGAGGAGGTTAAAAAAGTTATATCTCTAAACTCGATTTATTTAATTGTATTAAATTCAATTCAGGAAGAACAAGAAGCGAGAAAATATTCGATTTCGTACTTCCTTCCTTCCAGAAAGGGATGAACGTTAATTCTTGGATTTGCGGGAAATTTCGTGAAGTCGAGTCAATGAAAAGAATTAGGAAAATTATTTGAATAATAGAAGGCGACAATTGGAAAATTGTTTCGCTCTCGGGGACACTTGGCCAAGAGTCTGGCCAAACTTTCCCCATCAATCCAACAAACCACCAATCACAAAGTACGTACGTAGTTATATACAAGTCTCGTTCATTAACGAGACTTCAACGATCGATTTTCGATTAATCTCCGACAACCGCATCGACACGAGGCAGGGGGAGAAAAAAAACGACACGAGCTTCACCTTTGCACGCGATTTCGTGGCAAGCCTCGAATTTATTTTCCACCGCATGCGAAACGAAACAGCCTCTGAAAATCCTCCCTCTGATCACAACTTCAGAGAATTTCGTCTCGTGATTAATCCTTCTTCGAGTATTCTTCTATATTCGCGAGCAGTTCAAACCCGGAATTTCATTGTGAACGACAAATTTCCTTCCGTGTATTCCGTGAAAAATTATCACGGTTAAATGTCTGATTTCAGAGTATTTGCAAGATCGTATTAAAGTTTGCTTTTCGTAAGCGAATTCGAACGTGGCACACGTTTGGACATGGTACAGAATAATATTAGGTGAATAAATTCCTTTTTTTCTACATGATCTAAACTTCTCATCGAATTCGAATCACTTCGAACGATGTATTTTTTCTCTAGAGAAATATTTAAAATATTAGAATGTTAGGAAGCTTAAAAAAGAATATTAAAAATCTTTTATCTGTTAAAAAAATAATTTGATAAACATTTTAAATAGTGATAATATTGATAGTAGCGATTTTACTTTTACTTTATGAACTACGAAAACGTTGCAAGCGACTTAACTAGACATTAGATCGACAATCGTTAGATTAGAGGAATCGACGAGAATTCGAAAAACGTGAGAAGAATTGGCAGAAAGATTATATCTATCTGAAACAATTGCGTGTAATATTGATTCTGCTATTGCGAATGTCTTGATTCTGGGGATGATCACAGATCGGGTTCAAGAGTGAAAAAAATTTTATTTTTACATGCTCGTGACTATTATATATTCGCATATATTCGTGCATCTGCAGTTGTATCTATGAAATGGAAGATTTCTTTTTTCGGGATGGCTACCGATAAGTTCCTTCCTTTTCTTTCTACGATCATAACTTTTTTTCGAATTACTTCGTATTCGAACGATGCAAATGTATTTTCTCTAGAAATATTTAAAATATTAGAATATTAGAAAGGTATCCTTAAAAATATCGTCAAAAAGAATAATAAGCGTTTTTAATGAAAGTGCGAAAGTTCTATCAAGATTGCAACGAATAATTTGATAGATATTTTAAACAGCGATAGTGATAATAGCGATTTTACTTTTACATTGTGAACTACGAAAACGTTGCAAGCGACTTAACTAGACATTCTTGTTGCTATTGGAACTTGAATCGCAAAGCAAGAGGTTAATTATTAGGTGTGCAAATAACTTCCTTTCTCTTTTTATCTACCATCGCAACTTCCGCTCGTGGCGCCATCTGAAAGATCGTTCTTATGTTTTTAAGAAGAATGGCGACGAGAGTTCTGTGCAACAATTTCGATATGGCGTCACTCCAGCTTAGGAAATCGGCTGTCGAAGCTACTGAAATGGTGGAAAAGTGACACCAAAGACTTAAATTTGTAAATTTTAATTCGAAAGATCGTTCACGAAGAAAGTTCGAGAAAGTTGATGAGACCCGAATTGGCAGAAAGATTGGTATCTATCTGAAACAATTAGGTAATCTTATACTCGATTTAATAAAATCTTGAATTTGGAAAAAAAAGTAGAAAAGAATTTATTTTCACACTTAATATATGCATATAATATCAAGGATTGATAAACAGATTTTTGAAGCTTGGAGACTTCATACTTGAAACGTCATTTATACTTGAATTAATCTTTGATCTTCGTTAAAGATTATTCCCAATTCAACACAACGAAGCGTAATCATTTCTATTCCTTCTTGAATTCCTCAACGACCCCCTCGACGATCGCGTTTTTCTCCAATCTTGGAAAATTTCGCGATATCATCATAAGCTCCAATGAAAACAAAATACAACGTTTCTCGAAACGTGGCGAAAGTTCGACTCGAACGTTTACGTTGATTATTTTTTCGGGAGGAAGATTCGAAGAGTGGATATCCTGTCACAGTGTCGCACGTTACGATCGTTCGATCCGACGTGGAGAAACGTGTCTATCGATTGCATACGTTTCTGCCATCTTTTCCTCGCGACACGTGACGAGAATCGCCTCCTCGGCTCTCCTCGCTTACGTTTTGAAGGGTGTTGGAGTACTTGTTGTGTACGAAGGCTGATAAATGGATACCGCTTTGACTATTTTAATATCTGGTTTCTCGATCGGTATTACATCGTATTTCGATGATTTTAAGAAAAAATAATTTCTTTCCCCCTCGATATACTTTTCAGATATCGATTTTTTTATTTTTTTATTCGTTGGATTTTTTTTTTTTATTACTGTGATAATTTTAGAGAATTTTCTTTTCTTCTTCTTCTTCTTCTTCTTCTTCTCGAAAACGCGGTTCTCCAAGAAACTTGGACGGACTGGACAAGGGTTGTTTCTTCTTCCTCAGTGGAAGAATCGAGTGCAGGCAAACTTTGGAAACCTATTATTCCGACGGATTTAACTTCGCCTCGTGTGCGTGATTCCTACGTGAAGCAGGATTTAAACGTTTCCCTCTTCTCTGGTAATATCTTATCAAGATTCTTCCCGAGATTCGAATTATTCATTTCTCGCAATAATCGTACGCGTTTATATACGTCTGGAACAACGTGTACCTGAAACAACGAGAAGATATGGAATATTATCGTTACCAAGAAAAAATAACTCTTAACCTCCATTTAAGTACCTCGTTATTTATTATCTTTTAAGATTACGTGACGTCAGTTCACTCGATCGAATCACTCGATTTTTATCGACATTTTCCAATCACTAATGTAATCCTGTTCTGAGATTTAATTAATTCCTCGTCGTGAGAACACATTTTACAATTTTTTCGATTCGAGTCAAATCATCACAGATATAAATTTTAAAAAGATTAAAGAAGAAAAGGAAAGAGAGAAAAGGTAGCGAAACAAAAGTGATTAGGAAAAAAAATTGGAAATGTAAAAAATGAGAGGAAAAAATTTTTTAAATATATAAAATATCTTTCAAAAATATAAAATATCTTCTAAAAATATTAAAGAAAAAAAAGGAAAGAGAGAAAAGATAGCGAAACAAAGGTGATTAGGAAAAAAAATTGGAAATGTAAAAAATGAGAGGGAAAAATTTTTTAAATATATAAAATATCTTTCAAAAATATAAAATATCTTCTAAAGATATTAAAGAAAAAAAGAAAGAGAGAAAAGGTAACGAAACAAAGGTTTAGAATTAGGAAAAGAAATTGGAATTCCTTTACTGTGTGTAACGACACGTTCGTTGAACAAATTCTTCGAGGAGATTATGGTGGGCCAGGGATATTCGAAGCGTTAAGTTTTTGCAAAATTGAGACTCGTGGGGGTGGAACAGGACCAGTAAAACAATCAATTGATTGATCACAATTGGGTTTCTGTGATCGGCACGAGATGACACAATTCGACTATCGATCCCCTTTTGTCTTTCGTCTTTCCTCGAAAACAATTACACCTCGAAAGGATTCTGTTTATAAATTATTCGACACCGATATTAATTAGTAATTATCGGGATTGAAATTGAAACGATTTATCGTCTGCTTGTTCACGATACGTAGAGTATAATTTTGTAAATCGAAAATAGATTTTGAAATGAAAGGAAAATTTTTAAGATTGGTTAGGATGTAAGTGATATTTTACAAGTGAAAAATTGACTCACGATGCATAATTACAGGAACTCGCGAATCTCTCGAATTCTATAATAGAATGAAAATAACATAAATAATTCAAGAGTAAAACAATAATATATTTCGATCAAATAATAGTAGAAATTTTACTCGATGTATTTATTATATATATTTCGAATATTCTTTGTTATCATCAATCTTAGAGAATACAAACTTTTGATACTCTGAACGGAATTGAAATGGCGGTAAATTTCTTTCCGTTTTCTATCTAAAAATATTTCATCGATATCGACTTGCGGCGATAATAGCAACTATTCTATACTACTACACGTTACACGTTGCGAGTTTATCAAAGTAATTCACGGTGAACCGTGAACACAACCGGCCATGAATTCGATACGCGGCCAATTTTAATCGATACTTAATTAACCGTGCCCGATCCAAACAGACAGATTCGGATCTTTCCATTATTCCCTCTCTCGATGTCTCTATTCCATCGGTTGAAATTGAAACTGATAGTTAGTTCGATTCAAATCTTTGCACCGAGATTAACTCTTCCACTCTCTCTCCTTCTCTTTCTCTCTCTCTCTCTCTCTCTCTCTGGGAACCGATGCTATATCAATCGATGCGATTTAATTATAATAAATCATATAATCGTGAGAATTGAACTGGAGAAGATTAATAATAATAATAATAATTTAAAGAATAGCTACGTCAATACCGAGAGACAAAAGTTATTAAAAGTTATATTTGTCCATACTTGATGCAAAAATTTTGATAAATAATAATAATTACATTTTTTTAATAGACATCTTGATGATCTAGATTATATCTATCTTGAATTTTCAAAATATGGATTTCTCTTTCAAGATAATTCCATTTAAAAGGTCAAATGTATAAAGAAATATCGGACTAACCTATTCTCAGAGCGGATGAAAATATCAGGGGTGGACAATTACCGTTGTACGACAGTTACAACAGTTTATATTACGAGCTTCGAGCGAGCGAACTTGGCCGTTTGTTTTAACCGTTTGCGGCTGATCGACGACTGTGACGATCTACTAACCAATTCCACTTTGAACCGTTGATGAATTCTATCCGACCCGTATTTCCATTTCTATTCCAACCGATCCGATTTGGAATATCGTCGCGAGCCTTTCCTCCAATTACGTCACTTTTCGCGCTAAGAGGGGATCAGAGGGGCCAATGGCCGCGTGGATGGCGTCATAAACCTTGAACTCGCTTCCACGGTGATCCGTCGCGAGGCGCTCGTGAGTTGGCCGTGAGCCGTTACATCATAAATTTCTACACTCGAATTATTTATATATTATATTTATTTTAATTTATATATTAGGTAATTAAATATAACTACTATATACTTATATATACTACTATACTTACTACTATATACTTATAAACTAAATTAACGTAACATAAATATTAAGTACGTACCTTATATATATATATATATATATATATATTTATTTTGATTTATAAATTATTATTTATTTTAATATATTATATATTCGAGTTATTATATTTAGAAAATTGTTGAAAACAAGATCCAGGAACAAGTCTTGGTTATTTCGATAAAATAAAATCGGTCTCGGTTCGACAAAATATTCTTCGAACACCGTCTTGCGGAGAAATTTAAAATTTCTACGAAAGCGTGAAAATTTCGATGGAAATGGAGAAGATTTTTGGAAAATTCGGGATATTTTAATATATTTTAATATATCTCGAAGTGGAAAATTTTTCACGCGAACGATCAAATGTTGAGCAATGGTGGAAAAAGAAAGAGAGAGAGAGAAGAGCGAATCGCGGCCGAGGAATCGTAAATTAAAATAAATATATGCGACAACGCGGGAAAAATGGATCGTCGTTGTGGTGGAACAACGTTCGCGCTTTCGGAGTCCCACGTGTGTTGAAATTCAGTTAATTAAGGTTGAAGCTGCACAGGATGCCGGACGTTGTTGGATAAAAAGATCCGGAATTAACATTCGCATCATTGTTGAAGGATTAATTGCTTTTCGTATGGGGGGAAGGGAAGAGTCTATGCCCTCAGGTTTTCATCAAATTCTTTTTCGAAGTCAAAAGAGCAAGTCCGATTTTATCGTTATGCTCTCGTTTGAAGAAAATTCCGTTTAATTGCTTTTTTGTTTTATTAATTTTACGCGAAAATAACGTATTTTTTTCACTATTCTCTTATCAAAAATCGATTTAAGATAATTTCCCTATTTTTTATAATTAAATTTTATATATATATATATTGGCATTTGTCGCTTCGAAAATACGATGAGAAGACAAAAGGGGATTTTTCAAGTTTTGATTAAACCGTTTTTTCAACGTCAAAGGGAAGCTATTCCTCAAAAAACCTTGGACACCCGCGTCATTCCTGATCGATCACTGCCACTCTTTTCGTTTCGATGCAACATAGATATTTAATTTATCGCGGCAATAAAGTAAATTCTTCGAATTCTCAAGATGTCTCTGTCTTTCTCTCTCTCTCTCTCTGTTGGTATCAATGTTTTTCATCGATTATAATTTAATTCTTCTTCTCTGCGATCCTTTGTCTCCTTTGATCGGATGCAAAAGCGAGACAAACGAGGATATCAATTATTTGGACAAAAGAACTTTTTAATTTCTCGAACCAATTCGTTCTTCCCGATGCTCGTATATTAAGGGTGATTTACAAGCACGCGGGGAGATACGAATGGACGGTACGAGAATTACAGGCGAGCTTTAAATTCTCTCCAAAGAGTATTTTTTTTTTTTTTTTTATTTTCAAAAAATTTCATCGATGCGTGGTTTGAAAAAGTTTGGACGAACGAGTGAAATTTCCTTCGATTTTTATTCATATAATACATGCAATATAATTTTTTTGATTATGTAAAGAAAGGTATACATACATTTATTCCATCTCCAAAATGCATTCTCCTTTTTATTAAGTATACGTTTGGAAAAATTTCTTTGGAGAAAAACTTTCACATAGAACATAGATTATTAACGAGTTAACAGGATTCATATATTTGAAAGTTGCTTATTCGCTCCAACTCTTTTCGATCGATTATCCAAACAATCTAATCGATTAGCCTTCCAATTATCCCTGATAAATGAATCCATTTAAATCAAAAATTGGGTTTAAATTGCTTTGTATCATCAAAATACAAAGTAGATGCAAATATTTGGTCGAGGATGTAACGCATAAAAAAATCATCGCGTAATTATCGTTCCAGGCTTTAGTTAGTTATTTTCGGGCTTTTCGAAAATTATCCGAGACAAAGTTCCTCTTTAATACACAATCAACGAACGTTTCAAACGGAAGCATTCGTTGCTCATTCATTAAACGGGATATCGAATAGTTAATTAAAACGAGGAGGGCCGGTCGAATGCAGTCAAACAGGGAAAAAATTCATTTAAATAAAAGTGGGATTATTATTGTGGGATTAATTACTTGCTCCATATCTCTCAAAAACATACAAAAGAGTTTCCAGTCCGTGGGTTTACGGGTGTTTGCATTGGAACAGGAAGCTTAACGTAAGCTCGACTCTTATAGTCATTTTTCCCCCTTTTCCTTTCTTCTTTTTTTTTTACTTCCTTTTTCGCCAAGTTTCTCACGCTTCTGCGATACACGTGTCAAGGTTCAGGAATTTACTAAGGGCTAATGATAAATTGCTTATGATAAATTCTCGTATTTCGAGGTTCGAAAGAATAATTTTTCAAAAAGTAGAAAGGGGAGAAAGTTTCCTTTAATTACGCGAATTATTCCTTTTTACCAATTTGCGAAGGATTATAAAGCAACGCTCGAAGCTATACTCCAAATAGAGATGCTCAACGATCGGAGAGAAGAATGTTTGAAACAGGGATGGAATACCTAGATTCCTCTCTACTACCATATACACAACACAAGATAAATTAATAAATCGTTCGAATATTCCCCGTATTCCCATCTATTCCCAACTTTTCCACGATTGTTAGTTAAACTAACGTCATACCGCAATATTTAAACTTTCCTAAACAAGGCTATACATATTCCCCTCGGCTGTTCTCGCTCCTCCCCTCCCCCCACCAATAGCTAACTAGTCGAATCTTTTCCTCAAACAACCTCCCTCTTCCTCCACCCTTTCAACAACTATTTCCTCTATTTCCTTCTTGCACCTCTGGGTAAATACGAAAGTCGCGCACAAACAAACGCATACACACATACACACACATATACGCGCGAGGAAACGAATGGAACAAAGTTAAACCCCTCGTTCCCTCCGTTTTCATCAACCGGCATTTACGAGTTTGAACGTATATAAAGGGTTGGGTGGTGGTATTCATCGCGACTGAAAGAAGGAAAGAAAAAAATTGAATCCCCCTTCGAGCCGACCGCCAAGGTGGCACGCAAAAAGGGATGAAGGGACGAATAAGAGCAGAGTATCGTGGACCGCGCTTAATTAACACGACTGCCGCCGCGTTCTCTCTCTCTCTCTCTCTTTTTTTTTCTTATGCTGCGTTTTCATACTGGCCAAAATGGCCACGCGAGCTTTTCAACCTGGCCGGCCAAATCCAGATTATTTTTGGCGCGCGTCGTTCGCATAGTTTGACGCCAGGCTTCGGGAATCCGTTGGCCGTTTTCGAGCGTTTGACATTGCTGTTTTCGTTGAGGGAAAATAATAATATATTGGAAGAAAATAATGTCTCTTTAATTCATTTATTCGTTAAATAAGTAGAGATAATAAGATAGATAAGGTATAAACTTATCTATAATTTATATCTATATATTATATATCTATAATCCATAATTTAGCCATCTTGACTTAAAGTAACCATAAAATTATATACTAATTTGTACTAAATCATATATTTATATTTATATATTCACATATAAATAATCACATAATAATAACTGTATTTGTATATTTATATAATATTTATATATTTATATATATATAGTTTAAGAACAAATGTTGGAAGATGCAAATTAATCTTCAATTTACGACATCATCAAGATAATTATGGACGAATTAGAAGAGAGAAGGAACGCGTTGGAAAGATGTTCGAAATACGTTGCTTAAGGGTGATTTATCGATCGATTAAGCGTAATTAGGTAGGTGTAGAGTCCGTTGAACGGGATGCAAGGACAAGGAAAGTTCTCGTTGCAAGAAAAGTGACTGGGAACGTTTATAGCGCTTCTTGCTTTTATTTGTGGAGATTAATTTTAATTGGTGTAAATTTGAGCTGCGAATCACCGATATGCCCATTGTCTTTTATGTAACAGGATGATTATCCCTCTTCCATGTAAAAATATTTCTTTAAATTAAATAAATAATAACTTGCTACTACTACTAATAATAATATAACTATTAATATAACTAATAATAATAAATTAAATAATAACTTTGTTTCCCAGATGGAGTCACGAACGTAACGATTTCGAACTAATATCGTTAAAACAAAACAAAAATAAAATATATCTTTCACGTGGATCGATCGAAGAATTTTTTTTCGATTAATCGATGAAACACGAGACGGATCGATGGTTGCCCGGAAAATCTGACTCTCGATAATCAAAACCACGATAAAAGAACAAAACTCGTGTTTCGAGCTGCTTACATACCACATATTTTCGCAGATTCTTTCGCTTACGCCGCGTATAGTTTCTGCATCGGGTATGCGGATGACGTTCGGCCTCCCAACTTCTTTCTTGAGATGCGTCGTGCATCGAATTATTCCCGAAACCACGCCACGAAAATCCGTGTTCCGTGAATGACGAAATTTCGCAACGAAGGTGGCAAAAAAGAAAAAAAAAAAAAAAAAAAAACACCATCGATTCTTCGCATATTTTTCTTTTTCTCGCAAATATTCTCGCTACGTAACAACGTTCGTAAAAAATAAAGGGGATTAAATGGAATTAACTCGGGTTTAAAAATGGTACGATGATTAACGATTCGTAAATTTTACGTTCGTGGATATAAAAAAAAAAATCTTTTGAATACTTACTTCAAGACTATAACTTTAAGAGAATTATCGAATCTTCGTTCCATGATATCTAAAACGTTATAAACGTTTCTTCCTGTTCGTGATCGAAGCGTTGGTTCGACGAAGAGGGCAGGCAGCATCCATCCATCCATCCATCCATCCATCCATCCATCGGTTCGATATTAATCGATGGTTGGAGTGGGGGAGAGAGGGCAAGGTTTCGTGGCCGGCGCCTTGAATCTTTAGGAAGGTCCTACGGAGGTATATAACTGGTTGTTAATCAATGGAAATAGGTCGACGCGTGCCTGGAATACGAGCTTTCTCTTCTAACTGGTTCATTTTTTTTTTCTTTTTTTTTTTCTTTTTTTTTGGTTGGATAAAAGAGATCAAAGGAAGGAACCAGTCCCTGCTCTCTGAAATAGAATTCTGCTAGTTGGCGGATCGAATAGACTCGATTACGGTATTGTACGAATTGTGGTGTGTTCGATGAAAGGCGATTCAGATACCGCCACCAATGCGCTTCTTTTTTTTTTTTCTTCTTGCAATCTACGTGTCGTTATTCTCTGTATCTAATATCTCTTCTTCGTTCGTATCTTAATCTCGAGAATAATTCTTATCGGAAAACTTTATCCAAAGACAAAGAAATTGAAAGAATATGAAAGAGATTTATCGCGGAATGTTCGATACTTGGAGTTATCAAGTAGTACCATTTTTGCCATTTTTGCCATTTTTGCCATTTTTGCCATTTTTGCCATTTTTTCCATTTTTACACCTAACAACAAAGAATATCAATGTTTAATAGATTTCCACGATTGCAATTAAATATATAAAATTATTGCTCAGGAAAAATCGATTATGTGATTAAGTCGGATTACTCTTTAATAGAAATGAATAACAACAATATATTTCTCGTTTTTACCAATTTTGTTGGTAACGCAACAACAATCGTGAAAAAAAATTTCAATAGAAGTAAAAAGTATTTCAATTGCTTGCAAGTGTTATAAAATATTCCAATTATTTTTTCAGTTCAATTTTTCATTATTTCATTGACAAGCTAAAATGGAATTTTTCTCCCTCCCCTTATCTTATCTGACCAGTAAAATTACTTTACCAATTCACGGATACGTGAAAAATGATATGAAATTGGCTGACGGAAGCCAATTCGTACGCTATTTCACAGGGAAATTCGAAAATTCTCCAACGAGACATTGTAAAAAGATTAGAGCAATTTCTTGTCAGCGAGAAATCTCTTTCGTCGGACGAAATCAACTTACATTAACTCCCCTCATTTTTGATTGACGATTTTCTTTTTGCAACAAGTATAAAAATAGATCAAATTCCGATCACATTCTTTTTAATTTTTAATTTAAAATTCTGCTTGCTCGACGAGGAAAGTTTTTACATTTAAAGAAGATTCATCGAAACTTTGCAGGGATTTCGTTAAAATCGACATTGATTTCGATATCTAAAAAAAAAAAAAAAAAAAAGAAATTACTCCGCGAAGCGAAGTTTCAAAAGATAAAGAAAGTTTCATCGAAGAATGAACGGAAAACGAAGAAGAAAAAGTGGCGCTACGAATCGAGAGATCAAATTTAACGAAATTATTATCATTAATTAATTTATTTAATTTATCTCGATGATTACGAATATGTTTCCATGATGATAACTTCGGGGAAGAGGAGACTCGTTCCTCGGATAACTAAAATCTCGCATTGAACTGGAATTAAACGCGTCAACGCGGGACCCATTTCGAGTTTTCCTGCCCCAATTACAGAAGATTTTGTTTTTATCTCGCGCGGCAACGAATTTTTGGCGTCGTTCATTCGAGGAATCAACGATGCATCTCACGCGTGTTGTACACTCTGGAATTTGGGAAACTGAAATTATTAATATTATATTTAAAAAAATTTATATAGAGGGGGGAAAGGATATTGGGAATTTTGAGAATTTTTTTTAAAAAATTATAGATAAGCGCGCAAGAGAGAAAAATAAACTTTTTTCTGTACTCTCCAACCCGTTCTCGAAAAGTTTTGTTGTTAACAAAGTTGCTGCTCTCGGTCGATCAACGCGCCAACGAATTCCATGATTCCAAGATTTCTGTTAGTTCGACGCTTTTTCCAGCTTTTCCTCCAGAATTTTAAAAAAACGCATCGACGACATTCAATTGGATTGCAACACCTAAGGAAAATTTTTTAGAATTAGAACAACGCATAGATAAAAATGTGTACACAGTTCGTTGTTCTTCAATTGTTCTTTAAAAAGAACAAAAATTATTAGGGAATATGTTGTGAAATGATTCGACTTGAAAAGCAAGAAAGGATACACTTGAGAAATAAATTAATTGTATAGGTGTGGGTGTCGCACTTGCTTCGATCAAAAATTAACGAGATTGAAAAAAGTAGCAAGATTGTAAATAATAATTTTATCTTTCAGCAATTTTGAGATTGATCACTTTGAAGCCAAGTAATTGTATTGATAATTAAAAAATATGAAAATCATACTATATTATGGACTAAATATTCAATTAATTGTCTGTATAAAAATTGTTCCATTTTGAAAAGGAGAACAAATGAATTTTATCTTTCAGTTCTTTCAATTTTGAGACTGACCATTTTAAACTGTATTGATAATTAAAAAATATGAACAAAAATCATACTTGTGAATTAAATATTCAATTAATTGTCTGTATAAAAATTATTTCATTTTGAGGGTACTCGTGAAAAGGAGAACAGATGAATTTTATCTTTCAGCAATTTTGAGACTGATTACTTTAAAGTACCAAGTAACTGTATTGATAATTAAAAAATCATACATAAAAATCATACTATATTGTGAACTAAATATTCAATTAATTGTCTGTATAAAAATTATTTCATTTTGAGGATATTCGTGAAAAGAAGAACAAACGAAACAGAATCGAAACAGCGATCCAATGACACATAAATATACAAGATACGCGCCTTTACATGCATACAGACTCAACAAAAACAATAAAAATTAAATTTGTGCACGCGAATGCGATAAATTTTCTCGAATGATTACTCCCTTGAGATTGTCCCACGCGATTCGAGATTGTCTCAATATCACGTTCGAAACGTATCGAAAGAAACAATACAATTCCAAATCTTTCCTCTCAAATGCTTCTCTCTAAAACGGTACTGTCCTGAACAATTCTTCTCCATCTACGAAAAAAAAAATTCTTATTTTTATACAGAAACAGCCAAGATAATATTATGATGGAAGTTTGTTAAACGTGCACGTGTTATACACAATTCTTTCAATACTACTAAAAATTAAAACTTCAAAGCTCTTTTCCTTCCTTGTCTAGCTCCAACCCGTTCCCGAAATTATAGCATTTATTACAAAACGATTATTACGATCGAAGGCAAAGTGATAACGAAGGTTTAAGTTCGTCACCAAATTCACGAGGTTCCAAGTTCAAACAGTTCCAATGATCGAAAGGGTTCCGAACTTCCAAACAGCTCCGATTCAAAAACTTCCCTCCATGCTCATCTCGCGAGATAGGTCTTGGATGGAGCGCACAAGCGCCCAATAACATCTTTTGATCATCTCAATTTTCCTCCAGTTTAGGAACAATAGAGTTGAACTTACGAATCAAATCACCTACAATAATAACAATTGTAGCACAGACTGGATTCTTGAGTGACACCCCTCAATCCAAGGAAAATTCCTTGGCTACAACATAGAAGAGGCTACAACACTCACAGAATCCGCTCTTTCCAAGAGGATCGTTCGAGACTCGATTCTTCTTTCATAGGATGACGTGTACGTTGTCTCGAATTTCAAGACCCTCCACCCACGCCGAATTATCTCCACCGAAGATACACAAGAATCCTTCGAGTTCTTCTCCCAAAACTCTCTCAGTAATATCGTCCATGCAAAATTATATTATATTATATATTATATATATTATATATTTATATATATTATATATATTATATATATAATTATATATATTTCTTCGATTCGATTAAGATCGATGGATCGATCGGGAAAACGAGAGAAGAACGCGGGATCGCAAGAGGGTGGGTTCAACTATTTCGAAAGCTACGTGGCCGCCGCGTGTTGCAACGAAAGCCGTGTGCTCGATCGGACGCATTAACGATGCCACTCCGTTCTTTCATTCGACCGCGTCGCGTTCCCTCTATCGTCCTTCTCCCAAGCCTTTTCCAGCCGACTTCCTATGCTAATCGTATAGGGATTCTTATGGGAATTACTATTCGATTATCAGTTTCCAATAATCGAAATTGATTAGTATTTCTATAATTTAATATATAAGAATCAAATTCAATATTATTAAATTCAGGATATTCATATGATCAATATCATTGATGACCAATTGATTTAATAGAAAAAAATGGATTTACAATTTCATCAATTAGATATAAAATCTTTAGTGATGGAAAACAAATAATTAAAAGAATAAAAATTGGAATAATTGTTCAAATAATTTCAATATTATGATTTTTTAGTAAAAATAAATTTGAAAATTTATTTAAAAATAAATCTATAATAATATAAACAGTTAATGTAGAAATTATGATAATAATAGTTATAACTATATTATGGAATGAGATTAGATTATCTGCGTAAAATGAATTAGATTCTTGAAATATTAATATTATTCATGTTGATATCTTAATAAATTAAAATTAAATTTATTAATTTTAATAAAAGTTTAAAACTTTATTATATCACCCTTTCCCTTCCATTAATCCACCCCCTGCGCGGATATCGATCAATTAACGTCGATAACGCACGATAATTCGCACGACCTCTCCCTCTCTTCGTTACCTTCGAACACGTTTTTCCTATTCTTCGTTTTCGAACGGAGCGAAGAAAAATAGGAGGAAGGGACGAAAGGACATCGGTTTCGCTTTATGACGCAGAACGGAACAGTGGAGACGCTCCGCGGGGAATCCGTTTCGTGTTGTTTCGTTGTCTCTCTCTCTCTCTCTCTCTGCTTTTATATTCGAGCGAAAAAAATCGATGCTCCCTTCCGGTCTCCCTTCGTTTTCCCTCGATTGTCAGAGCTTCTCCATTTACACGAGGCTTGGAAATCGTTCGACGATGAACGAGGGTGGGCTCCTTTTCTTAGAGGCGCTACTAATAAATTCTCGATTTTCACGAGAGTAAGAAAATTGCGCTGGTCCGATCGAAAATATTTACTTAAATATTCGAATATTTGGAAGGAAACGAGACGATAAACGGGGATACGTTTGATTGAACAACGCGGGATTGATCGAATAAAATTTGGTTACGCGAATTCCCAGCGGTTGGAAAGTGTGCTTCCAAAGCAAAGCGTTCATGCTTTCGATAATTAATTCTGTCGCGTTTAATGTCGACTCGTTCGTATTTTAATGCCACGAATACGCAAATACGCGCGTAAAAATCAATCGATCGAAATTAATCTCGGTATATTTATATTTGGTTTGGAAAAAAGGAAAATTGATATTTGCTCCTGTGCTCCAGTCGCAAAAATCCGTGTCACGTTTAATTAAATTTCTCGTCAATTAATTTTTCCTTTCTCCCAACAATTCCTTTATCTTTTTTTTTTTTTTTTTTAGATAAATTAACCATATATCATATATATATAAAAAAAAAGAAAAACCTTCCTTCGATTCGCTTTGAAATTTCAAAAATTTTATATATATATATATATATATATAGTCCGAGAGATATCGTTTAAAAATAGGAAAATGTATCACGTTCAACCGCGCAAGTATCGGTATCAATTTATATTGGCAAGATTTCGAACGTGAGCCGTAAAAGCATGATGAAACGATCGGCAAGTTTGATTCAGTGTTGGGGATAAAAATAAGTCTGGTGGAAATAGCCGGAATTCATTTCGTGGTTTCGATATTGGCTAACAACGACTTGTTGGATCACTTTTGCGGAAAATATTAGGGGAATGGTTGGGGGGAGGGATGGGGGAAGACAGTGGAAATAAAATGGAAGAAAAGAGGTAAATACGAGATCTTGGACCGATGGAAAACGGTGAAAGCTTTTCAACCATAAATTATACTTTTCACTTTGGAAAGATTTTCGAGATAGTTTTATCCCATTATCTAGAGATAAATGTTTGAGAAAAATTTTTCAAAGGGGAAAATTAACGATAAGTTCGTCCAATTATTTTTCTACGTTTTTTTTTTTTTTTTTCGAACTTTCGTTACAGTTTCTCTTATTCAGTCTTTGTAAATTCCTACGAAATCTCTGCCAAATAGTTTATCCCTATCTTTGAAACGTTTAAATCCTTGCAAAATCGGAAATTTTTCAAACATTGTATGATTTTGAAACGTATGAAAACATTTCTCCTGTTTCATATTTATTTCCACGAACGATTCGGACGAAACGCTTTTTCAATAAATGTAAATTACTCGAGAAATGTCAAGCTCGAAGATGAGAAATTTTCTTTTCATCTCAAATTTATTTTCTTCATGAAAATTTCACTCTCTTTCGCTCTTCTGGGGAAACGGTCCAGTAACTCCTCGAGGGATGCAACCTCTCGTTTCGAATCGTCCCTTGGTCACTCATCCAACTGTACCCCTTCTCCATTGGCTCTTGGCAAAAAAGAATAAAAAAATATATATATATACATATTTTCTCTCTCCTTTCTTCTTTTCTTCTTCCGAGACTAAAAACTCGAGACACTCGTACTCGCATGATGAGTGGTGGATGATCATGACTAAATATTGGAAAATATTCTTTCTCTTGTCCACCAAGCTTGTTTATTCCATCTAATTAAAAATAAAATTAATAAAATTAAAATAATCAGAAACGTAAAAAAGTATATAAATACTTACTTTATCCTTATTTATATGTTCGAGTTTTTACGAGGGGAATCGACAGAATTCACAGGAAAAGATAAACATATACTACACGTTTCACGAAAAATATATAAATTAATCGAATTAAATTACACGATGGCGAAAACGAGGAAGAGAAGAGAAGCTTTTCCAATATGCAGAATACAGCACCACATTTCTCTTCCTCTTCTTCCTATTCCCATTCTAAATCCTATTAAATCCTATTCATATCTCTGGTATTCAACGTATGCAACGGGTTAATACAAAGATTCCAAAGAATCTTCTTACTTCATCGATAAAATTTTTAAAAACCACGATTGTTATTCCACCGATCTCCCCCGAATTTCTTTCGTCTTCGTCCCAACCTCCACGTTTCCCAATTTCCACACAAGTTTCACGTCTCGAATCTCGGGATCTCCCGCGAAACGAATTCCCGAAATATTCTCGCTCGAACCCGAGATATTATAAATTCTTAACGCGCCATTGTATCTCCCCCCCCCCTTTTTCAATTCGTTTTAATCGCACCCACGCCAGCCATCGTCCAACAACAATTGGGCTGGGAACCGATTCGCGTCGCCCAAATTTTTGTTTTCGCTATTTCGAATCCCCTAAGCGACCACTCCTTTTCTTCTTTCCCTTCCCACAGATTTCTCATCTCGAACGATTCTAAATTCGAACCGATACGCCCATCGATTCCTGAAAAGAGCATTTTCAGAGAGAGAGAGAGAGTGTGAGAGAGAGAGAGAGAGAGAGAGAGAGAGGCGAATGATAATTCGTCGTTGTTTGCAGATGCAAAAAGAAAAAAGGAGAGAGAGTAGAGAAGAAGGTGGAGGAGAATTCGATAGGGAGGGAAGAGGATCAGCGGGGAGCAGGTATTTTTCATTGGAGCGCGAGTATTTCTTTGGGAGGGAAATTCAACGATGTCGCGGTTTCCCCGCGCATAAAAAGCTCGGCCAATTGAATCATTTTTAGCCCTCGAGTGTACAGGCTGGCTCATAAATCCTATCGATATTTCACAGTAGCGATATTTCTTTCCCCTAGGGAAAAGGAGTGAGAAACTTTCGTAATTCGATTATATTATATATTATTCTCCTTGCTTTTTTTTCAGGAAGAAAAAAAAACTTTTGGAAAGATCGTTGAACCGATGAGAGAATAATTTAAAAGAAAATCCTTGATCAAAAGTGCAAAGTATTTGGTATAGGAATAATGAAAATTTATTATTATTGGGACGTTGTGAAATATGTTTCCACTAAATTTTATTTATTTGAATGCAATTTTTCTCGGAAGATAAAGAAGAATTAATCGTTCGAGATGTATTTGACTCAAAGTAAAATAAAAAATTCGATAATTCGGGATATTTGGATAACGTTGTCGAGAGTTGTTGCCTTATCGAAATTCCAGGAAAAAATTGATCATTAAAATTCGAAAATGAATCGAGTTTGAGAAATCGAACATCAACATGTTCACGCATCTCCCCGGTTGCAAATGAAAATCCTCGCAAATTGGTGAAATTTTACCTTTCAAGGATCTTTTACGTCCTCCGCCATCGTGAATGGATTGTTACTCTCGAGAGTTGAACCTTGCACGACGGATTAGTTCAGCGACCCGAATTTCAACCGACTCGAAATCTCTTCACCGAGTTCGCGAGTTTCTTCTCATTCACTTGTCGTCGAGTTTCATTTCTAAACACGCTCTCATTAATCAACTAGCAATTGCAGCAAAATCTAATCCATCATTCATACGCGTTCAAAATTTATGGAACGGTGAATTGTTAATCATCAATGCATGGATCTAGGATCTAGAAATATGCATAATTGCAAAAAAAGGAAATTAATACAATCAAAGATCCGCCATTGACGAGTACATTATTAATTGATAAAACTAGGAACAAACAACGCAAGTCTCCAAATTTCTCGATTGTTATTTCTTTAACAATTATATGATTAATTTAAAATTCAAAACTTTTCAAATCTATTCGTTCAAAATTCAATGAGAATATAAAAAAAAAAAAATAATTCTTTCTCTAATTTTAAAATAGATAATTTTAAAATAGATAAAAGCGACTCATCCTCAAAAGAGAGAACTCATTTTTCCCTTGAAAATAAATTTGCGAAATTTGCGTGAAGGGAAACGTCTCCCTTCCCCTCGCGATCGCGGTTTATTCAAAAAACACGGGGAAAAAGTTTTTCGTGGTTTCACGACTCGATGGAGGCGAATCTGTGCCGCCCGAAAACTACGCTGTCCCAACCTTGTTTCGTTATCTCTTTTTTTTTTCCTCCCCTCCCCCCTTCAATAACATTGCGTCTCCTCCCCTCTCGAACGTTCCACGCGGGTTTGATCAGATCTCGACATAGGGTAAAATACATAGTTGCATCAATATGTAGCAGGTATGGGCCAGGTTAATTCGATTTGTGCAGCGATATTGCAGTATGTAAACCAGTTTTTCCATCTTTCTTTCTTTCTTTCTTTTTTATTTTGTTTCCCATGCGAACGTCCACGTGCGATCTTTTTATTTTCTTTTTCTCCCCCTCCAAGAGGTAAATCGGCTTACCTCGTTATT
Source organism: Apis laboriosa (assembly GCF_014066325.1). Lineage (NCBI taxonomy): Eukaryota > Metazoa > Arthropoda > Insecta > Hymenoptera > Apidae > Apis > Apis laboriosa. Next base: position 233,115 of record NW_025223437.1, on the reverse strand, counting down.
CGTTAATTGTTCAACGAAAATATTTCGCCCGATTCCGGGGTAAAATCGTCCAAGTAAATCCCGACTTTTCGTTTCAATTTTTGTTTCATTTTTTTTTTCCCCCGATTTCTTCGTTTTATCGACGAAACGACAATATTTTTTTTCGATCGAGGAAAGAGAAATATTATCGTAAAAAAAAAGAGGAAAGATGGGCTTATCGTGTTTTTCTATATATTCGAATTTATTTGTTTAAAAAATATTCAGTGGCCGCGTGATAGATGGTGGTGGTCCGTTTAAATTCGAGATCTAAGCATCCATTTGTTCGTTTCCAAATGGACGTATGCAAATAACTGTGATAAAGTTTCTAACGAAAAAAGATTTTTACCCAAGAAATGATATATTCTTTTTTCTTCACGTTGTCCATAGGATCAAGAGGATCCAAATTTAATCTAGTTCGCTCTTTCAATGGAATATCGTGTCAAGCTTACAAATATATATATATAGAATGATTATAACCGTCGTTCGTTCAAAATTTCATTTTTCGATAAAGCGAATATTTATATACCTAGGGGAATTTAAAACAGTTCGATCTCGATGCAACTAGACGACGATAAATAACTATGTATACGGATAGGTAGTATAACTAGTTGAAGATGAATCACTATTGACGTTTTAACGATTCAGGGAAGGTCGAAATGACGAGGACACGATTTACTTCGACCGTGGGAAATAATTTTTTCCCGAGAGAAGGAACGTATATTAAGAATGGAGATTAAAAAAAAAAAAAAAAAAAATGTGAGGGTAAAAAGTTTAAGGTTAAGACGATTATAAAATTGTAATAAAAAAGAGTTAGATAAAGGGAAAGTAATGGAGGTTGAAAAAAAAATTTAGACGTATTAAATCAATTGAAAGGGAAGACACGATGAAAGGAGGAAAAAGAAGTTGGAGATTAAATTTAAATGGGTGAAGTGTAGAGTTGAAGAAATGATAAAATGGAAATGGATGTAAAAAAAAAAGAAGAGAAGGAGAACGTATTTTTTTTAAAAATCGAACAGAAAAATTTATTGACGTAGAAATTAGAAACTTTTTATTTTATCCAAAAAAAATCCCTCCTTCCAAAATCTTAAACATCCCTCTTTCTTTACTGGATTGAAATTAAAATGAGAATTTAAAAAAGAAAAGCTATATCGTAATTACTTGTAACTCGGTTAAAAGTTAAAAGTCAAACAAATTTTTCATAGGATGATATATACATATATAAAAAATAAACGTTCAAAATCTACTAAAATAAATAATTTTCTATCGTATCGTAATACGAAATACACGATCGAAGAAGAATCGTTTTAAAAATTCGATCTAAAAACTCTGCGATGAAGTTTAACGAAAGTTTATGGAAAAATCAAACACAGTTAAAAGAAATTACACTATTATAAAATTATCTCAATTAAATATTATACGGGAAGGAATAAAAGAATTTCGGTATCCGTATTCAAAATCTGTTTATCCCTGCGGAGATTTAATCGGGTTAGGCGATATTGTAACCGGTTTAAGCTACTTTAACACACTCGCGATTGGCCAATAATCAATAACATCTGCTCGCCTGAAAGGAGAACGGTTATCAATAGTATTTAGCGGAACATCTGGCAAACGTTGAGGGAAACCCATGTTGTCCGGTTTAAGGGAAGCGAAATAGTCGAAATATTATTATGCTCCGCGTAAACGCTACCAGCGCTACCAGTCGCTAGGAATTTCGTCTATTCGAAACGAATTTCAACCTGGTGCAACCCGATCTAATTAACATTTAAACTCGTATTAACGCGAATTGAAACGAGGTGGAGAGAATTAAAGCGGGATGGGAAAAATTATTTTACAACCGCGCTCAATTCGTTCGAAACATTTTCTCCTCTGGTATGTATTATTACTTTTTTTTTTTTTCTTCCCCTCAAACAACTTGGTTTGCTGCCGTTGCATCATCGATATTACGCGTAAAATTGAAGGTACGACGATCGTTATTTCACGGGGGAGGAGGAGGGGGGTAACGGTGACTTTTACGATTACCGAACCAACTTTATTATTCGTTGTAACGTAACAGTTATATATGTGGAATGGAATCATCAAGTTTCTTCTATTTTATCGCATCTCCGCCCCGCGAAAATAAAAGAAGGAGGAGCACACGAAATCTTTATCCGCGCTAATAGTCGAAGCTTCTTTCTTCTATTTCTTCCTTTCTTGAACGAACTTTTATTGCATAACCGATTCTTCTTTTTGCCAACTATTTTGGCAATCGTCTTTACGAGGATTCGTATTTTTTCCAAAAGTAACTATCCATTGTCTTAAAGCGAGTAACAAGTTTTTTTCATTTCCTTGCCACAGAAGAGAAAAGAAAAGAAAAGGGAAGAGCAGATGTTAAGCCTGGTCGAATTCCTTATCTTTTTTAGTTGAAGTTGATTTTTTGACGTCTTTACGAGAATTCGTATTTTTTCCAAAAGCGACTATCTTAAATCAAGTAACAATGGAATCAAGTTTTTTTTCATCTCCTTGCCATAGAAGAAAAAAGAAAAGGAAAGAACAGGTGTTAAGCCTGGTCGAATTCCTTATCTTTTATAATTGAAATTGATTTTTTGCAGTTATTTTGGCGTCTTTACGAGGATTCGTAGTTTTTCCAAAAGCGATTGTCTTAAAGAAAGTAACAGTGGAATCAAGTTTTTTTTTCATCTCCTTGCCACAGAAAAGAAAAGAGCAGGTGTTAAGTCTGATCAAATTCTTTGTCTTTTATAGTTGAAGTTGATTTTTTGACATCTTTACGAGGATTCGTATTTTTTCCAAAAACGACTATCGATTATCTTAAAGCAAGTAATGGAATTAGTTTTGAAATGGAATTAAGTTTTTTTTCATCTCCTTGCCATACAAGAAAAAAGAAAAGGAAAGAGCAGGTGTTAAGCCTGGTCGAATTCCTTATCTTTTATAATTGAAATTGATTTTTTGCCAACTATTTTGGCAATTATTAATTAATTAGGACCTCTACGAAGCATTCTTCGTATTTTTCCAAAATCGTATTTTGATTGATTATTGCCAAAAAAAAACTTACCAATCGAGGTCGCTTGAAGCAATAGCTGGAACAACAACGAAATATTCCGATTTTTCGCAACATTATTCCAATGTCAGGTTATCGCCTAATTACTCTTTTGAAGTACTTACTTGAACGTTCGCTTATTTTTTCGCTCGCTTAACCGATTCTTGGAAATGGAATCTTGTTTCAATCCTCACGAGTCACTTAAGCCTCCCAATTGCGCACGCACTGCAATCCTAAATAACTTACGATCGACGAAAATATTCACTATCTCGAAATTATAAGTAAAAAGTCATATTTCAAAGATTTCGAATCGAATTTCTAATTACACTTTTTCTTATTAACTTTGAATAATCGTCCTAATATCCTGTCCTACCCCTTTTACGGATCAAGGATCGAAGTTTTCGAGGAATATCGGGGAAACGGGGTATTTGCAGAGATCCGTGTGGATCGATCCAGCCGATTTCCCGCCACGCGTTTTACCCGCCTACCTCTCGTCGAAAATTTCCAATTGGAGCGGTCACCGCACGCCCCAGCCGCCACTTTAATCGTCGTCTCGCGCTCTAATCGTTCCCGTTAATTAACTCGATCAACGACGTGGAGGGTTGGAGGGCCGTTAATGAACGGCGTCGTTCCACGGTTCTTTTTCCCCCCTTTTTCACGCGCGATGGATCCCCCCAATTGCAAAAAAAAAAAAAAGGAAAAAGAAAAAAGTATAAAGAACGTGAGCGGCGTTTCGACGCCCGTATCTCATTTCGTCTCGAAAACAGAAAGGAGAGACGGGCCGGATAATTGGTCGTGACGTTTGCACGGTATTATTGAAATTTAATCGACAAATTTTTTAATTTCGAATAATTTGCTCTTTCTTTTCTTTTCTTTTCTTTTTTTTGATGGTATATAATCGATATGTGACACGTTTCGATGTTTAACCTGTTCAGGAACGTTGTAACACATCAAATGTATTAGATTAATTAGATTAATCTAAATGTATTAGATTAATTAGATTAATTGTTAAATTAATCTAAATTAATTGAAATAAAATATTATGAGTCGAGTTTCAAAGAATGTCGTTGGAAAGGAAAACGTTTGGATCGTTTTTTTCCAATTCTCGAAAGTTATAACGAATAATATTCACATCGTATCTCACATATATATATATGTGTAATATATTCACATAATTAATATGTGTAACGTTTTAATAAAATATATATATTCGATAAATTTTTTTAGATAACATTCCTCGCATCAGAATATCTGTATATCTCGTGGAAATCGTTTCAATTTCCGAAACGAGCCAATTATTTCAATCGAGAAATTAATTATCGAAGATGATCATGGAAAAATTATCGATATATCGGGTAAAGTTTGAAAGCGTTTGGCGCGTATCCGCCACCTTTTGGCGAGCGCGAAAAGCAATCAAGGATCGATTGGAAAGTGTTAAAAATCCATTTAAAATCACTACGAAATATTCGATGAAACGTGACAAGCTGAATCGGTTGATTCGCCGGTTTTTTTCACTCGATCGTTCGAAGCGCGGATAGAGATCACCTTCCTTTTCCCGATTCGTCAATCCAAATTCAATGAATGCCAAAATAGAAATCGTAAATTTATACCGTGTACCGTCGCTTTATAAATTTTTATACAACCCTCAAACAAATGAATTCGATTCATCCATTCGTCGGGTATCGTCGATACAATCGTTCGAGTTTTCGAGAGAATCGATTTTCTCGAGAAAGAAGATTCGATTAAAAATCTCTCCGCGTATTGAACACTCATCATCAGAAAAATTCGCCATTTATTCTGTTGCAATTGATATTGTTTCGCGAATATATATCATCGTCGTCGAAACGTGGAAAAAACGAAAAGGACGGAAGGAAGAAAATTCTCTTCGACTCGATCCTCATCGACGAGAATATAGTAAATATATTTTTTTCTATTCCATCGAGAGGGAATCGAAATTGGGAATAAATATCATCGTCGTTGAAGACTCATCACTAGCAAAATTCGCCATTATTATTGCAATTGATATTGTTGCGAATAAATATCATTGTCGTCGAAACGTGGAGTTTTCGAAACGAAAAGGGCGGAAGGAAGAAAATTCTCTTCGACTCGAATAGACCTCTTATCGACGAAAATGTAATAATTTTTTAATTTATTTTTTAATATATATTTTTTTATTCCATTTAGAGGGGATCGAAGTTGGGAATAAATATTATCGTCGTTGAAGACTCATCACTAGCAAAATTCGCCATTATTGTTGCAATTGATATTGTTTCGCGAATAAATATCATTATCGAAACGTGGAGCTTTCGAAACGAAAAAAAGAAAATTCTCTTCGACTCGAATAGATCCCTTATCGACGAAAATATAATAATTTTAATTTATTAATTAATTTTTTAATTTATTATATATTTTTTTAATTTATTTTTTAATATATATTTTTTTCTATTCCATTTAGAGGAGATTGAAGTTTGGAATAAATATCATCGTCATCGAAATGTGGAACTTTCGAAAGGAAGAAAATTCTCTTCGACTCGATCCTCATCGACGAGAATATAGTAAATATATTTTTTTCTACTCCATCGAGAGGGAATCGAAATTGGGAATAAATATTATCGTCGTTGAAGACTCATTACTAGCAAAATTCGCCATTTATTCTGTTGCAATTAATATTGTTTCGCGAACAAATATCATCGTCGAAACGTGGAGTTTTCGAAACGAAAAGGGCGGAAGGAAGAAACGAATAGACCCCTTATCGACGAAAATATAATTTATAATAATTTTTTAATTTATTTTTTAATACATATTTTTTTCTATCGATCGAAGTTGGGAATAAATATTATCGTCGTCGAAGACTCATCATCAGCAAAATTCGTTATTTATTCTGTTGCAATTGATATTGTTTCGAATAAATATCGTCGTCGTCGAAACGTAGAGCTTTCGAAACGAAAAGGGCGGAAGGAAGAAAATTCTCTTCGACTCGATCTTCATCGACAAGAATATAATAAATATATTTTTTTCTACTTCATCGAGGGGGGATCGAAGTTGGGAATAAATATCATCATCATCAGAATGTGGAATTTTCGAAACGAAAAGGGCGAAAGGAAGAAAATTCTCTTCGAATAGATCCCTTATCGATGAAAATATAATAATTTTTTAATTTATTTTTTAATATATATTTTTTTTTACTCCATTTAGAGGGTATCGAAGTTGGGAATAAATATCATCGTCATCGAAATATGGAACTTTCGAAAGGAAAAAAATTCTCATCGTCGAAGACTCATCATTATCAAAATTCGCCATTTATTCTGTTGCAATTGATATTGTTTCGCGAACAAATATCATCGTTTCGAAACGTGGAGTTTTCGAAATGAAAAGGGCGGAAGGAAGAAAATTCTCTTCGACTCGAATAGACTCCTTATCGAGGAAAATATAATTTATAATAATTTTTTAATTTATTTTTTAATATATATTTTTTCTATCGATCGAAGTTGGGAATAAATATAATAATCGTCGAAACGTGGAGAATATAATAAATATATTCTTTTCTATTCCATCGAGGGGGAATCGAAATTAGGAATAAATATCATCGTCGTCATCACCAGCAAAATTCGTCATTTATTCTGTTGCAATTGATATTGTTTCGCGAATATATATCATCGTCGTCGAAACGTGGAAAAAACGAAAAGGACGGAAGGAAGAAAATTCTCTTCGACTCGATCCTCATCGACGAGAATGTAGTAAATATATTTTTTTCTACTCCATCGAAAGGGAATCGAAATTGGGAATAAATATTATCGTCGTTGAAGACTCATCACTAGCAAAATTCGCCATTATTATTGCAATTGATATTGTTTCGCGAATAAATATCATTGTCGTCGAAACGTGGAGTTGTCGAAACGTGGAGTTTTCGAAACGAAAAGGGCGGAAAGAAGAAAATTCTCTTCGACTCGAATAGACCCCTTATCGAAAATATAATTTACAATAATTTTTTAATTTATTTTTTAATATATATTTTTTCTATCGATCAAAGTTGGGAATAAATATTATCGTCGAAACATGGAGAATATAATAAATATATTCTTTTCTACTCCATCGAGGGAGGATCTAAATTGGAAAACGCCTGTTCATCGGCATGTTTTCGCGTGTTGAACGCGCAATTGAAATCCGTGGGCCCAGGTGAATCACGGATGTTGGTCGAAATCGATTTTCTATGTAAGTGGTATCGTCCCCGGCATAATTAACCAGGTGAAAACGAGATTACCGGGACGCTGGCCAACTCTTGCACCCGCCCAGTTATTTGTCACGAAACGTTTAAGTCCGGCTAATCCCTGGTCGCGCTACTGCTTCCCCTCCTAGAACTACGCCGCTGGATTCTCGTTCGCCATTGTTATTAGAAATATCCGCTGTTATCGTGCCATTATGTAATCGCATACGAAAACGTGTTGTATCGTCTGATTCCAACGTAATTTAGGTAACAGGAAAAATTGTGTAAATGGAGAAGTTGGGAATGGAGAATTATTATTCCTTTACGAGACTCGGAACATACTGTTAATTTCTATTGGTGAAAGAGCTCGATTATATTTGATTAACAATTTATTTGAACGCTTGCAATTTAATTATTTATTTTACGCACACAATGATGACACGTAATTAAAGGGATTTTTTTATCTCGTAAATTGGAATATTAATTTTATAGGAAATATTTTCACGTTTATTAAAACAGAAAGAAATTTGAATATGAAAAAAGTTCAATGTAACTGAACATTCAATCGAAATATAATATTTCTATAGAGGAAAAGTGGATAATCATATTTTAAAAATTATGCACGAAACCTTTCCTTGAATACACGAAATAATTAATCATCAACGATGATATCACGTTTCAATTCACGGTTTCGTTTGATTCCAATGTAATCTAGCTTCTGGAAAAATTATTCGTGTAAATGGAGAAGTTGGGAAGCGAATGAAAATTATTATTTCTTTATGAGACTCGAAACATCGTATTAATTTCTATCGATAAAAGAGCTCGATTATCCGGTTAATAGTAATCATTTGAATGCTTGCAATTTAAATAATACTTATTTTACATACACAATGATCGATAATTAAATCGATTTTTTTATCTCATAAATTGAAAATTATTTTATCAGAAACATTTTATTATTATAAAACAAAAAAGTACGAAATTTGTTATTCGATACGAAAAAGTCCAAACGAGCTCGATGCAATTCAATGGTAATATAATATTTCTACAGAAGAAAAGAAGATAATCAAATTTTAAAAATTATGTACGTAACCTCTCCTCGAATAATGCGAAATAATTAATCATCGACGATATGATACTCGCAGTACAGGTTTTCATTTTCGTCATAAAAATCGCAGGCACGAATATCTCATCCTAATCTTCACTTCTCATAAGCCATTTATCATTCGCGTCTGCCGTTTCTCGGATGATTTTCTCGAAACGTTTGTATATACATATGACGTGCACGAATTCTTCGTTTGGAAAATCGATTAACGCGTCTCCGCCATCTCTTGTTCGACACAGGTTAATACGTCAATCGCTAATTAAACGTTGACGTCCCCTCTTCCTGAATTTTCTCATAATAATAGTAGATCCGAAAGATGTTTCTGACGAAGATAAATTATAAAATAAAATTTAAAACGTAGCAAAATTATTATTCGGATGAATCTGAGAGACGAGAATTTCTTTAAAAAAATTATTCTTTTTCTAAATGCCAATGACTTATATCCAATGAAGACTCATGGTCCTCACAGTATTGCAATCGAATCGTTTATTAAAACGATTACTCTCTTGATGTAATGTAAAGAGTGACAAAGAAAAAAAAATAGAAGAGCAAGAGAGTAATATCGCACTGTTTAAAATCAAATGAATCTAAGATGATCTAAGAAGCGTTTGAAATATTTCGAAAACACAAGGAAGAGTGGAATCGAAGCGTGCTTCGCCTTTCATCACTTTCTAAATCCGAATAATCCAGCCGAAAGAACGAGGGGTGCCGCTTTTAAAATTGAAAATTCCGAGTGTTTACAAACGGGCGGCCCGTTCCTCGCCACGGCTTAATATTTTAAGAGAGGAAATCGTTCTCGGCGACGATGAACAACTCGTGGAAACTTGTTACCACCACGACTTTCAACTTCAACCTCCACCCCCTCCACCGTTTCTCTAATCTTGTATCTCGTGTCCGCTCTGAATTTCCGCTTCTCCCTCCCCACCTTCTCCCCTCCACCATCTTCTCTCTGCACGCAATCGAGTGAATGGGAATGATCGCGGAAAATTGATTCGACAAATCGAGAACAAAGAATGAAGATTCTGAGGATTCGAGAATAGTTATAAAAGTTTAATCTGTAGTAATTTATCGTATCGTAATATCGATGAATCAACAGTTTTTCGCCATTGTAACGTTTATCAATTATTGTACACGTGAAAATTAATTTCCATGCTTCGTCCTAGCAGGAACGAATTCAAAACTGGAAGTATTTTCTTTGCGACCAAATAATATAAAAAAAAAGAAACTTGTCCTCCAAAATCAAATTGAACGTTTAATAAACGCTCGTGATGAATTTCAAAATGAAAGGAAAATCGTTTTTGAATAAATCGAGAGGAGAAATTTTCGACGAGACAGGTTATTCGATCCTTGTTGCAGCAGGGGATTTTTTTAAAAATTACAATTTTCTTTGCGATCGAAGGTTGTTTTATTCCACCCTTAAAAAGAATAACAGGAAAAGAAGCAAAATTTTTGCTGTTTGGAAATCGAAGAAGTTATTACATTATATAAAAATGAAGGGAAAAAATGTAGAATAAAATTTTATCGTCTAGTTTTTCAAAAATTGTATAATTTCGCAATCAAATTAATTCCACAAATTGATTTCCCTTATTTGTCCTATTGGAAATGATCAAACTCATAAAAAAAAAGCAAAGATTAAAAATCACCTCGTTCGTATATAATATATTTTCTTAATGGCATCCTATTATATATAACCGTGACGAACACATTCGAACATGTTCGAGAAAGCCAACATCACCGACAATTCTAACATAAGTGAAACCAGTCAGTCAGTCAGTCGATCTGTTTATCGCCGAGTTTCTAATTAATCAACGTTCCCCTCCTTTCATCAATTTCCAGACCCGAGTCTCTCCCTGGTTGAGAATTTATAAACCGACACCGATTGAAATTAATTCGAATCCCTCGACGTCGATCGTGATGGATGCAAGTTGAATTCACCGTCACGCCTCAACCCCGTTGCTTGATCGCTTATTATTTATCAAGACCCGACTTCGCTTCTTTTCTTTCCTTTTCCTTTTGTCCTTGTATCGATCCTTGCATCGACGAGACGACGGACTCGTGATTCTTGCGACCAAGGGGAAAGCGATTGATTTGATTACTTCGTATAAAGGATTAGGGATAACAAGATAGTTTCAATTTTTGCGTAGAGAGAGAGAGAGAGAGAGAGAGAGAGAGAGAGAGAGAGAGAGAGAAACGTTATTTCGAGTATTTCGAGTAGAATCACGATGCTGGAACGAGATTTATTCCGCGTCATTAACCGTCCCGTTCCGTTCTATTTTACTCGAAACAAAGTTTGCTCGCTACTTTGTTATCCGCGAAATAACAGTTTTATCGGATATTGCCAATTTTTTCGAAACTTTTCGCACTCGGCAGAGACGCAGCTATCACTCTTCGAACGAACATATTCGAAATTAAAAATAAACAATTAATATCTTGTAAAAAATTACAAGGATAATTATTACCATCCCTTGCGAGTTAAAAATTCCAGCGATAATATTTTAAATTCCATGTAAGCGAGCGTAAAGATACTTCTTTAAGAAAATAGAGAACGTTCAAATGGGCCGTTCAAATCCATGCCGTTAAACCGAGAAATCTCTCTAGCCGAAATTTCATCTGTGACAACACCGTTTCCGCACGATTTTAAGCCACTTTCAAGGCGCGCGATAGAGGCGGAGTGAAAAAAGGAGTTGAAAGCGCTTTGCGACCGCAGTATTCTCAGCCATCGTCCAATTTTTGTCCGCTCTTCAAATGGAAATCTCGTTCTCTAACGTTTGATATCTAGTTTGTTTGCCGCGGTAGCGGGCGGCACCTGTCGTGCATGTACAACACAGCAGATGCAATCTCGCGCTGTTGCCACTTTTTGTCCAACTTCAAAGCGCGCGAGGACGAACGTAATAGCGTATTACGTAATACCGCGACAATCGAGCATGCATTTTTGAATGAACATTGAATCTAGAGAAGAATCTATTTTAGACGACGGATCTGGACGGTACGTGTGAGCACATAGGATCGTGTAGTGGGCTAATATACTGATCAGAGACAACGTTACCGTTTCGTTATTAATTATTCTCGTGGAAACAGGGACTGGCTGGGGATTGGACTGTTCCTGATTAAAAGTTAATATTAGTGATATACCGGTAGCGATTCAGGATGTGAATTTCGATTCGACGTCGTAGCAGTGTTTGGTACATTGATTCGCTCTATACATTCTTACCTCCTGTTTATCGTGTAATTGATGTTTCGCAGTTGGCATATGAAACGTGATGATACGTTGATTGATAGAAGCGTAAATTTTGTTTTTTATTCATTCGTAACGAACAAAATTGTATTCTATTGGAATGAATTCGAGGATTTGTATGCATCTATGATTATTATTATTATTAATTAATGTCACTTTGCTCGAGGAATATTTTTCGGGAAATTGTATGTTTTAAGTGACAAGATATTGATCACGAGGGACTAGACAGGGAAAAAACAGACGAAAAGGAAACGGGATTTTTCCGAAAAAGGAGAGGAAGAAAACCAGAAATCATTTTATATCTATTGATTTTATGGATTATTTATTAATTATCCATATTTCTTATGTCCTTTAAGTAAAGCACGACAAACTGAACACAAGAGAAACCATCACAATCGAAAACTATTCTATACACACTCGAGATCAATTATTAACATCCAATAACGAATCCATCACTGTCAAATAATAAAAGTGTCTTACACTTGAATAAAAACTTATCAATTCATATTTCAAGCATAAACAATTTTTTACCAGCTTGGGATCGATAAAGTGTCTTACATTTGTTTAATTACCCAACGAGTGAAAATACATTTATCTATATATTTCAAAGCGATTCGAACGATCTTCTTTTCACTGGGCGAGCTAACCCAAAGAAAAGAGAGATACCCATCAAAAAAACCAATCCTTATTTTCCATGCTTCTATAACGCAGCTTGAGATCAACCGTACCCCCTCCATATATACGAATAAAACTTGCCCTTCTCAACACAAAATCCTGTTATTCGAATTTTTCCTGTCCGACGGAACACAAGGGGAGAAGAGGAGAGGAGAGGAAACGGATAAGTCGACCTACACCCATCGATTGTTGCGGTGTGGGTGGAGGATCGAAACGAAATCTCTTCTTCCCTCCTCTCCTCGATTTTTTCGCTTCGTCCACATGGTCGATCCATGGATCAACCCCTGTCATTACCACCGACAAGAATTGTGGTTACAAATCGCGATATCCCCCTCCCCCCCCATCCTCGACCACGAAACATGTCCGCCTGCATCCAACATGGCCGAGGAAATTTGATTGGCCGCGGTATATGAAGAGGGGGAGGAAAAAGGAAGAGCACGACGAATGGTTAAATTGAAACAGTGAAGTTTGCCAGTGAAAGACCGGTGTTCAATTAAGAGATCTGTCCAAGACAGTTGACTCGATGGGATTGCATAATGGGACGGGTTTGTTTCGTTTGAATCGTTTGATTTCAGATTACTCTTTTCATGCTCGTATTTGATATCGGTGGATTTAATTAAAATTCTCGCGAATTCTCTGTGTTTTGAAATCGGGAAAATAAGAAGGCAAGCACGTTTTAATAATTTGATAATCGTACAGGGAGAGGAGAAGAAGAAAAAGATCGATGATCTTCTCGAGGAAAAGAGAAAGAAGAATTCCATCTGTCAATTTGAAACTTTTCTCTTTCGATTAATTATTCAATGAATAACGAGATATTTTATGATATTTATGATACTTTATATTTTGTTTTAGATCATTACTATTTTCTTACTTTTTTATATTTCTTTGAATATCGGTGACAAGAGAGAAACGAATTAATAAGCGAGAAGGGTGATGCAGATTTCATGCCATCCCATTTTAATGAATTCGCGCGATTAATCGGCGCGAAAATTTCTGGGCTACAACTGGGAATATACAGGATTGGTATGATATATCGAATGGGGCAATTAAAGCGAAAAAATAGAGGAAGAAAAGTATGATGCCCCCACCCCCCTCGTTCTGGCCCATCGTTTGGGGCGGCTCGATTGATAGCATTGTCGGGGAAGGGTATGAAAGCTTTCCAATTTTCAATTGGAAGAGCGATGAAAATCTCGAAGAAACGATGGAACCAAAAGGAAAAAAAAAAAAAAAATATTTGATCGAAAATCGAACGGAATTTCGAAACGATCGAGAAGTTTGAAACGCACGATAATTTCCAAACTTAAAGAATTTTGAATTTTCGCGAATTTTAAAGATTGGAAGAACGAGTAAGTATAAATTCTTCAGAATGGACGAGACTATTTTAAAGGGGGGACAAATTGCGAAGGAAACGCAATGCTCTGGGCTGGCTGCACTTGGACAACAACAACAACAACAACAACAACGAGTCTCAAGATTAAAACTTCTGTGAAATTAAAAAATTTTCATTCTTCCACGGTCTAATGCAACATACGAGGATCGCAAGATATCCGTCCGAGGTTTTCAGAAGAAGAAGAAAAAAAGGAAAAAAAAAAAAAGGGGGGGGAGAAACATCGCAAACACCGAGGTAAACCGCGCTGCTTATTCCTTTAACGCAAACTCCAACAATTTGCATTTCTAAATTGGAACCTTCCAGTTAAATAAAAATCTCTTTCTTTTCTTTTGCCATTCTTTGTTTCTTTCTTCCCTCCCTCCCTCCCTCCCCCTTCTATTTTTATCCCTCGTCTTTCACGCTGCTTTTCTCGGTCTCATTCACTTTTCAATATTATCCAGGCATTCATTTTCACAGCCCGGTCATTACAAAAATACTTCTCCATTCTCGGAGTTTCCACTCTTTCGTGACAACTCTCCTTTCACCGCCAACAAGATCATCGTTTCACCAACGCATTATATATATATATATATACACACATCTGAGTTGAAAACGCGAACGAACCTTCTTTAAATTTCGAAACAAGAAATTTCCAGAGATGATTCTGAGGTTTTTTTTTTAAAAAAAGAAGATTATCCTTTCTCTCTTTAAACGATACAAATTTAAAATTTCTAAAATCTTCAATCACGATGCGATAACGAGTTTCATCAAAGAATTTTATAATCTCCTCTATTCGTTCGTTAATAAAAAGAAAAAAAAAAAAATGTAAAGATTTCGGGATATATTCATCATTGTTGCTATTATTATTATTAACAAAGTTGCGGGAGATATATATTACGAAATGGACGGAGAGAAGCATTTCGTTTCTTTTCTTTTTTTCATAAATCCGCGAAACCTTGGAATCGAATCGATCCTTTGACCAATAGCTAATGCGGCGTGTAAGGTCAGGTTATTCTGCAGGAGATTAGCACGATCGTAATCCCATGAATTATTTCCCTCGAAACTTCCGGGGAATCCAACTGGAATTGCCGCTCGAGGTGGATTATAGAATACAACATTCCGAATGTTAGATGCTATTGAGCCATCGTGCTCGTCCATGATCCTTGAATAATTATTCCATCGACGACACGATTCCGTTTCATTCACACACATACACACGTAGACACATAGAAATCGTATCTGATTTTTCTAATTAAAAAAAAAATAATGTTCGCCGATTTTCTTCTTTTTTCATTCTCTATAAAATTACAACTTTTAAAAATTTTTACTTTTGAATTATTTTTTTAAACATTGTTTGAAAAATTATTTTCCAAGTTTTTGTATAATTTTATTAATCGATGCATAGTAAACGTCCATCGATTTTCTTCTATTTTTAAACACTTTTTATAAAATTACAAAAATTTCAAAAATTTTTATTTATAACCTTTGATAAAATGTTATTGCAAAATTATTTTCCAAGTTTTTGTATAATTTTATCAATCTTTGCATAGTATTTAATTTTTCTAATTAAAAGTAGTAAATATTATAATATAGATCTTCTTCTGTTTCCAAGCACTTTATAAAACTACAACTTTAAAAAATTTTTATTTTGATAAAACATTGTTTTGAAAAATTATCTTCCAAATTTTTGTATAATTTTATCAATCGATGCATAGTAAACGTTCATCGATTTTCTTCTATTTTCAAACACTTTTTATAAAAATACAAAAATTTCAAAAATTTTTACCTATAACCTTTGATAAAATGTTATTGCAAAATTATTTTCCAAGTTCTTCTTGTATAATTTTATCAATCTTTGCATAGTATTTAATTTTTCTAATTAAAAGAAGTAAACGTTGATAGATCTTTTTCTGTTTCCAAGCACTTTATAAAATTACAACTGTAAAAAATTTTTACTTTGATAAAACATTGTTTTGAAAAATTATCTTCCAAATTTTTGTATAATTTTATCAATCGATGCATAATAAACATTCATCGATTTTCTTCTATTTCCAAACACTTTTTATAAAAATACAAAAATTTCAAAAATTTAATTATTTATAACCTTTGATAAAACCCTACTCACAAAATTATTTTCCATACATCTTATATTAATTTTATCAAAAGTTACTTTATCAAAGGTAAATTAAATTTTCGTAATTACAAAAATTATTTTCCAAATTCTTCCTATAATTTTATCAATCTCAATACAATTTCTTTCATAAACAGAGATATCGCGCTAGATACTCTTTCCTCGTCGTTGGAAAACACGTAGAAATTGCGGCATCGTGCTCGCGGCAACTTTATTAACTGGGATATGTTTCCACGACACAGCCTCACCTTTGTATCTCCGTTGCTTAAGTGGCTTACCGTGCGTTTACTTTGCATCATTATACACCGGTGACTCGCAGTCGTCGGTGCGAATACGATGTGTCAGCTGTACGGATTTATTCCAACGCTTTTACCCCCTCCCTCTGTGCCTGTTTTCGCATTTCGCGAAAACAGGCACGTGACTAAAAGCTAGGAGGTTATTCCTTGGTATGAAATATAATATGGAGGCGTTGAATTACGAGCAATGTGCGATAGTTCGTATAATTCGTACCGTGATAATTTTTACTTTCTTTCTCAAAATTTTTTTTCAAAAGAAAAATAATAATATACCGTATACGCTATAATAAATAAAAATTTATACAAATAAATCAAAATTTATATACATCGCCGGAGAATTATCGAAGAAGATACCTTCGATAACAGAGAAAGAAAAAGAAAAATAAATAAAATTATCCAATGAATTTCCCTTTTAATAAATTCTTTCACGAGAAAAGTTCGCAAGAGTATCGCTCACTTCACGGTTTCCCAAAAACAAATAATTCTTTCCAAGTCTCGCGAACGAATACCAAATCAGATTCAAATAGTGCCCGTTTTCCCCTCACACGAAATATCGCGAAAAGAATCTGGAGGAAGTCTTCTCCAGATTCGGGGACCAGACTTTTGTTTCCACCTTTCCCCTTCTCCCTTTATCGGATCAATTTCGACCCATCCAGTTAATCCCGCCTGCCGTTAAGTAAATTGCTCCCTTTCTGCTTCCATCCTTGACTCGGTGTTATCCAGCCGACAATCACTCATCCCCCTCCCCCTCCTTGATTAAACGGCCCGAAAACCACGATCCCACGTCGTCTGAAATTCGTCTCATTCGAGCATACACACGATTAAACTTAGAGATCCTTAGTTTTAGTTCCGATCGATCCGATTAAATTCAGGCAACTAGTCGCGCGAATTTTCGATAATCTCGGCGTGAGAAAAACGCGAAAAGCTCGATTTTCATAGATATTCCCATCCAAAAAAGGAAAAGCACGGAAGAAACAGAGATCGAGTTTCAATCAACTGGACGAATCGGTCAGATCGACACACGTTGTTAAACCATTAAAGCGGCGCCACGGGGTAATAATTGGTCACTGTGATAGATAATCCATGTTTCCAGGAGGTTTGCCGACAAACCTGTTATAATTTCGTAACCAATTAGAGCGAGCGAGGTGGTCGAGAAGAATTTTACTCGTCGAGAGAAGCAAAATGGCCGATTTCGTGCGGAAGGTCGAGAGACCCCCTTTAAAGGAAGGAGGAGCTACGGGGCCAACTATTCTCGAGTAAAGGTCTGCCACGTTCGTAAATATGTTGGACATCTTGGACGGGGAGAGGATAAGGATAAAGGAGAACGAAGGAGGGATTCTGGAGGGACACGTGGAGGGAAGGTCAAGGTTAATTTATAGATTAAGAGAAAGACTACATTTGTCCTAGATCATCTTCTCTTTCGAGGTGTCTCATTTAAAAGACTACTTTTCCTTATATAATTCTTAAGTAAAATTTTACTTACTCGTATTCTTGCAAACGATACCATTTTTATTTTTATCGAAATATTGATGTACATTGTTAAGTAAAATTTTTTTTTTTTTTTCATTAGAATGTTAATTAATTCTCTCTCGAAACGCTGTTTTATATTCGAGGAACGATTTCGTAATTAATTCGCTCTATCGTCCAGCCAAAATCGCGAAAAATCGACAAAAAAGAAAAACAATTTACAATTTCTCGTCAAAATATTTATTGTTACGCGTTCGATACAACGTAATAAATTAAACGAGTTACTTACATAAATTTTATTAATCTGTGGAAATTTTATAAATTCTGTGGAAACTTAAGAGTTGGTTCGAATCTTTCATCATCGACACCTTGTCGCTCCATTTCCCGGCGCAGAAACTTTGAAGAAAGTTTTCTTTGGACGTCGTTCGTTTTCCACTCGAGTTTCCCATTTTTTCCAAGATATACAATGGGTGTAAAGAGAGTACTCGAACGCTTACATTTCCAATTTTTTAATAGAAATAATACTACGTGAAAGAAACTTGTTTAATGAGCAGTGTATAACAGTTATAATTATGTAATACATTTATAATTTTACATTTATATTTTTACAAACACGGGCTATTAATTGTATTACAAAATTGTATTCAAACACTGTTTTTCATTAACAGCGTTTTATTTTTTGATGTCAAGCTATCGTTCCATTAACGCTAACATAAAAATATTCAAGATGAATCCGAACAAGTCTGAGAAACGCAACACCTGTGAAACTATCCCTCGCATAAAAATGGGAATATAGCGAGATAGGAAAAATTGTAAACAGAAATAAATCTACGTTACATGATAAAAAGATCGAAAACTAAAGGGACACAGTCGCGGATAAAGCAAGAAAATTAACCGAAAGAGTGGAAAAAAATTATTATAACACGATATCGAAAATGTTCGTACAAAGACGTTCATCCCCGATTCTTACGAAATTTTCATTGGCGGAATGCCAAGAGGTGGAAGAACCGCAGAGGAGGAGATCAGAGATTGCCCGAAATACCCTTGCTTTCGTGAAACGATCGAAAACACGTCAGATCCTTGCAAGAAAAGTAACGAATAGATAACGATGATCGAAACGTTCCTTCGTCGACAAATGCCAAAATACATCGAATAATAAGTCGAAAATTCAATAAATAATGAACAATAATAACACGAAGCCTCCAGGCGGAAATCGATCCTTTCATTCGTGAAAAAGAAGGACGTTCGATGCTCTTACCTTGAAACACATCTCTAAGACGAGGAAGTCGTCCAGGATCTTGGATTGTCTCTCGAAGTTGCTCGACTTCCCGAATTTCGAGTCTGGAACTTAAAGGATATGGGTGTTGAAGTTTCGAAACTCTGGATTAATTCTGAGGAGGGCGCGATCCTGTTGATACGGAAACCGACTTGTGTTCTCCCACGTCGTCGTCCACTTTCTGTATCGAGCTTAATGACAAACTGGCGAAAAATTGAGCGTTTATTAAATATTCGTACCGTTTAACTCGGTCAGGGATATTGCAAGATCTACTGTTCGATAGATACTCCTCAATGTTTCTTTATTTTTCATTCCAGATTTTTTTCACAATAGTCACTTAATAGTCGTTTATTTATCATATTAAAAGATCGAGTGAAAGAAAATATCATAGGTGAAGCTCAAATGTGACTAATCTAACAAAAATTCTCTCAAAGGATTCTCTTCAATCGGAAATTATTATTCTTCGATTTTCGTTCACAAATATTCCATGTATATTCGTGCTGAAAACAAAAACAAAAATTCGAGAGCTTCTTTCCTTCCATTAAAGTTAAAGCAATCGAGTGGCGAAGAGACAATTCTCGATTCTTTCCTCTTCGAAATAATTTCAACTCGAAGAATTAAAGGGATTGATTCTGAAGAGAAAAAGTGTTAGTCGAGATTAATGCAACTTGTAACCTAATCCCAATTCGTGCCACTGATGCCAACTTGTCAAGTCTATTAATTATAACCAGTCTATCCTTCCTCCCAAGTTAGCTATGGGTAATCGTTTCCAACTTGCGATCCTTGAATTGCAGCTGAATAGAGCTCGTGCCTGCCTCGAATAAACTGCGAGCCAGCCTTTTTCTTTCACTGTGACGGAATTAATTAATTAACTAATATTGGAGGACAATTGGACGGGATAATTGGCCAGTTTCTCTCGGATATCGATTTCAATAAAGGGTAAGGATCACGTGGGGACGTGATCGTAACTCGAGGGCTACTAGAGATTGTACGGGTTCAGGGAGGAGCAAGAGGTCGAGTGTCGAGCGTTCGTGAGAACGAGGAAAAAAAGTTTTGAATTTTTGATAGAATATTTCGCGGTGGAAAATAGGTGGAAAGTTTGGTTGGAAATCGAGTGAGAAAGTTTTGAACGAAAATTTTGACTTGTTGGGGGAAAATATCAATGGGCGCGTTTGATGTAAAAAAAAAAAAAATTGTTATCGTTACGCTTTGCTGTATAATATCAATTTCAATCTGTACTTTCGATAACAAACTGTTTCGAATCGAAACAGTTTCCCATCTCTCATAGAGGATACTACTATTATGTAGAGTATATTAATTTCGCGAAAAAAAAAATCCTCGCAGATTTCTCTAAAAAAAGGAGAAACGTCGAAAGTTGAAAAATTGAAAGCTGTCTTATTTATTCTTCTCGAAGAGAAGGAAGGAAAATTTTGTTCTATTATTGTCGAGATATTCGTGAACAAGAAGCAGAGAATTGCTTCGTCGA
Source organism: Apis laboriosa (assembly GCF_014066325.1). NCBI lineage: Eukaryota > Metazoa > Arthropoda > Insecta > Hymenoptera > Apidae > Apis > Apis laboriosa. The sequence continues at coordinate 212,819 of NW_025223437.1, read as the reverse complement.
AATGTTTAACTTGGCCAACCTCTTAACTTTTTATCCACTCTCGTGTTACAGCTTTCTTCTTTTTTTTTTTTTTTTTTTTCAGTATCATTCGTCAATTTTTCTAAGTGCTCGCCAACCACGCTTCTTTTCCCATTCCTGGAATGTCATCCCTCGCGCGTCTTTGCATGCGTGCACATCGAATGATTTGAATGATTTACAACACCCTTCCACCCTTTGTTTCGCGTGGAAATAATTTTTTCGCTTTTTCTTCTTCTTTTTTTTTTTTTATTTTTTCTCTGAAAACTTACAGAGACCCGTCAATAACCGAGGGAAAAAACACGATTCTCCGTATTGAATTTATTCCGGCGTGGATTAAATTCAATAGCATAAATTAAGTTTGTCCGGAAATTTTTCAAAGAAAGATAATTTCTTGTTTTCCTTTCCATGAAATTTTTATATATTTTCCTTTTCTCGCGGCGACAATAAAGTTGCTCTCCTTGACGATAAAATTACGAAATAAAATATTCCGTTTCTAGAAATTATTCCTTACGCGAAAAATAATTTAAATTTAACGAGATATTTCCTGGAATAAAAAGTTAAACTCGTCAATTTATAAATTGTTCGTTTGATTCTGACAAATGTAATTGTCAGAATAAATAATACGCGTATTAACCGTATTTTCCTGTTAACCGTGATATTACGTTTATTATTATGCGATAAAATGTACAAATAAAAAATATAATCTTTAACCTTAAAAATTAATTTTCCTTTAATTTTTGATCATCATTTTGAATTATTTTATAAAATATACAATTATTCGCTTGGTTTTATCGTTAAATCGCTCAAATCGAAGCGAAACAAAGTATCATTTCTTTTCCTTTTTTTTTTTTTTTTTTTTAATAATAAATTTCACTCGGAATATTTGTTACCCAAATCTTGATCTCTTCCCTCGGTTGCATCCACCGATAAAACAGTTACTATTTTAAAACTACCACTTCCCCTTGAAAATATATTTTTACAACAGTTTTACAAAAGTTACAGAAATCGTAATGAATAATATTGTCGAGAATAATATTTCATTTCGTATCATCACGTGATAAAATCGCGCACACTATTACTAAAACTAGGATCATAAATATCAATCAATTTGAGAAACTCTCAATTTCTCACTGATTTAAGAAATATATATTTTTATCGTTATATTGCATTATATACATATTCTATTATTAATTCGAAAATGAATTTTCTATTTCTCGTGTAAATTTCTTCATATAAATGGCCGCCGAGCTGTTGGTCGATTTAATTCGAAAATGATCCGATAATGGCTGACCGCGTAAGTAGAATGAAACCTTATATAACCGGACTCCGTTGAATGGATGTGTAACATCGTCCACCACGTGAAATAGCTAGATATATGGTTAGGCAAGGGACAGATCGGAATTGAAGAGACGTATTTCGACAATACGTGCAGATGTTCGATTCTTGATTCGAACATACAGGGTGACTCGTGAAAAATTGATCTCCTCATTACACGCTTTTCCTTTTTCTCTATTGTTCGAGATAAGTCTCGAATATATTCGCAATTTTATTTTACTCGAAGTAATTATATTTGTTTATTATTGTTGTTATTTATATTTTTTATTGATTCGAATGTACAGAGTGGCTCGTGAAAAATTGATCTCATTATCAGTCTCATTATTATACGCTTTTTTCTATTGTTCGAGATAAGTCTCGAATATATTCACAACTTTATTTTATTCAAAGTAATTATATCTATTTATTATTGTTATTTACTTGAACTTTTCTCTTACGTTCGATTCGAATGTACAGGGTGGCTCGTGAAAAATTGATCTCATTATCAGTCTCATTATTATACGCTTTTTTCTATTGTTCGAGATAAGTCTCGAATATATTCACAACTTTATTTTATTCAAAGTAATTATATCTATTTATTATTGTTATTTACTTGAACTTTTCTCTTACGTTCGATTCGAATGTACAGGATGGCTCGTGAAAAATTGATCTCATTATCAGTCTCATTATTACACGCTTTTTTCTATTCTTCGAGATAAGTCTCGAATATATTTGCAACTTTATTTTATTCAAAGTAATTATATCTATTTATTATTGTTATTTACTTGAACTTTTCTCTTACGTTCGATTCGAATGTACAGGGTGGCTCGTGAAAAATTGATCTCATTATCAGTCTCATTGTTACACGCTTTCCTCTATTGTTCCAGATAAATTTCGAATACATTCCCAACTTAATTTCACTCGAAGTAATATTATCTCTTTCGTTCCACAATCTCGCAATAATTTCATTCCAATTTTCCAACGATTCGACGTATCAAAATATTTTATATCTTCGATATAATCGAATCGATTGAATTGAATTTCAAAAAAATCGATGGCGAGCTTCCAACTCGATTTACAATTTAAATGATCGAAATGGAAACTTAAGATAGAACTCTCGAACCTTATCCAAAGAGAATAATCGCGACAACACTCACAAGCAAGCAAGCTCTGGTTAACTTCGAATTGAAGGATATGTTTTCACAAAATTGAAGAAAATCGAGATCCAACATTCTCCCTCTTGTTCTTGCTCGATGAATAGTCCGCTTTAAAAGGACTGATTAACACGGATACCTATCTCTGTTTCGCTTCCTCGACACGGAAGCGTATCTCGAATTTCCGTTCCACGCCCACTTCCTTCCCCCCATTGTAACGCGAATCTTCCGTTCGATCGTGAACGGATCGAGTTTAACAATCGGTGTGTTAATAACACGGATTGTGATCCAGTGTTTCCAATGATTTATGTATTTTTCCAACGTATCAAACCTCGTCATCGAGATATTTTAAAAGAAAATTGAAAGACAGTGTCACGAATCGAATCTGATTAATCCTTAATTAATTAACTATTCCCCTTTAGAGAAATATGAACACGTTGACTCGCAAAATTTAAATTTTAAAAATTTATAAAAATATAAAATTAATTAAGTTTCCTTTCTTTGTCGTGCACGATTCCTTTGTCGGATTAAAAACACACGAAAGAGTAAAGTTGATTTCGATACCTTTATTTCCCGCGACGCGAGAGAAAATACCAAAAAAGGAATATAAATATTGGAATATATATTGGAATCGCATTTATTGGAACAAAGACGCCACTTTTTTCCCCGATTAAACGAATCAAACAGATCGAAACGAGGGAAAGGATTAATTATTATTATTATTAATCTTGTAGAATCGTTCCACGAATTCGTCTCCTCAAGGGACTTCCTTTGTTCGTTTCCGGTGAGTATCAACCGGATGAGAATTAAATTCGCTCGTAAAAATTTCCAGCCAGTTGGAAAATTCGATTTTACGGGAGGACACTCGATCCTCGCGAGGAGGGTCGAGGCATTCGGTGTTCGGGGTAAATAAGTCGCGAAATTGAAATCGAGAACGTCGAATTTGCGATCCGGGATCACGTATTTGCTCCCGCCGATGGATGGTTATTCAAAGGGGGATTAAATAAGGATCGAGATCGAGATCGAGGTTAGTTAAAAGATCGAACGTTCGGAGGATCGGTTTGACAGTGATTTCGCGAAAATGCGAAATTCGACCCTCTCGGGAAATGAATTTTTTAGCCTCCGTCTAAATTTTCAATCGCGCTGCTTCAATTTCCATTCGGATTCTTTTTTTTCTTTTCTTTTTTTTTTTCGAACATTCCGATTTTACGATTCCTTTCTACTTTCAATCTCTTATCGATTTCATATCCATTTCAGACCAATCACACCAGTCATTAACAGAGAAAATTCGAATTTCGAGAAAGGTGATATCAATCTTTAAAATCCATTCCCTTGAAATCTCGAATCGAATTTTAAAAACCGTTCGCCTTTTTTTCTCTCTCATTCTACGAATAAAAAAGGGAAAAGAGAGAGAGAGAGAGAGAGAGAGCACGCTCGTCTCACAAAAATTGGGAGAGGATACGCGTTTCGGTTATCGAGCTTTCCTGTTAAATAAATTCCCCTCCGAAATCCCAACGCGAGATGTTTCGATAATGAAAAGCCTCGTCTTTTCGGGGCAAACCACGCGCTTAACATCCTTTCTCCCTTTTGTCCACGGAATTGTATTCCCGTTGCTTCTTTCATTGCTAGGATATTTCCCTTCCCCCCTCCCCCTCCTCTCCTCTCCGTTATTCCGACCGAGAGATCCATTGTGAAAAGTTGCCCGGCATTAAGGGATCTCCCTCCTTCCACAACCCGTTCACCTCTCCCGCATTTCACGCCCGCCTTCCCTCTTCTTCTTCTCCATCTTTGAATCGGATCATTCTAGATCTTGTCTCTGTGTTATCTTCCAAACATCTTCCAAGCGGATGCTCGAACAACAAAATTAATTAGAAATATGGAATATTTGAGAGATTGGAATTTTACGAAATGGTAATTTGGCCCACAGTGGTCCAACAAGATATTGAAATAATATCGATATATATATATATATATATATATATATATATGAGTACTTTAATGTACTTTAAATATATGAGATTAAAATTATTATAATTATAAATATATTATAAATATTAAAATAATATCGATATATATATGAGCATATATTCGAGTACTTTTATCGAATAGCGCAATTGTATGCAATATACGTAATTATTTTGCATAAATTGTGAATCATTTTCAAATTTTACCGATACAATCTTCACACTTCATTGTTTTAAACCGATTTCTTTAACTCTTATATATTTCGTTTATCAAAAATTGGAAATGTTCGAATACTTTCGTTATCAATTGTAAGTGTATTCGAACCATTTCCCTCCTTCCTGATTATTTTTATATTTTTCCTTTTTTATACGTGATTCTTTTGTTTAAACTTCGAATAACGCATCGAAGCGTTTCTTGGAAGGACGATTCTTTCCGATCGTATCGATTTTCATGCGATTTAATATTTAGAACAATTAAGATTTATTAATAATTTAAAGTGACTTCACGCGCAAATTAACGCATACAACTTTTAATATTTTCATATTTTAATCGTATAAAGAAAGAAAATTTGTCGAATATTAAAATCTATATTGTTGTTTCCTGTATTTTAACGATAAAGCAATTACCAAGATGCACCCTCGATTTGTCAAGTATCGCGAAAAAATGTCTTTTGACGTTTTTCACACCTTTCTCATTTCGTTCAGAATCGGAAATTTTTCCTTCTCGTCAATTTCTTAATGGACAGAAATAATTCTTCGTTGTTCAATAACGAAAATCATGCATGCAAAATTTCCACGATTGTCAAATTCGAACTAAAATGCAGTTCGATTCGATCTAATTTTCAAAAAAGATCTAACCATTCGACGATACATTATTCCACATTTTATATATAAAATTAAAGAATCTTAGGAATCTATTTTAAAAAGAAATCAAAAGTAAATGAATATTGCTCGAACGTCTGAGAGTCATAAAGGGTTAAGAATTAAAAACGAAGAATTATTTAGGAGAATCGATATACTTATTTCTCGAGAAACGGTTAAAAGTCAATTGAGATTCAAAGAATGCGCGTACCGTAATATCGTGCAAGATTTCGGGACGACGACGCCGTCGGATTAAAAGTTTTCGAGCTCTCTTCTCACGTTTCTCGCGTATCTCGAAATTATAAAAAGAAAAAAAAAAAAAAAAAAGAAGAGTGCAAAAAAGTAACGTCCCTCTAATTTTCCTTTATCCGTATTATTACCTTCTTCAGATTAAACGCGATGAAATAATTTTCTGAAAACGAAGAGAGAAAACCGATAATATTTTTCCAGTAAAAGAAATTATAGAATTAATCGAATAAATTATTTTTAACTGAAAAATTTCTCTCGAACAATTGCGAAATTGTAAAAAAAGGGGGGAAAATTTGTTCATTTTTGCAGAATTAAATGTAAAATCGAATATAAAATCGTCGTCTCTCTAAACGCGCTCCCCAAAATTTGAAATTTCAAATAATTTTAGACCTTCGCGGCGTCTCATCTTTCATTCCTCCTCCTCCCCCCTCCTCTGTGATCACTCGAATCAGGGGCAAAATGCAATTTGAAACGTTTAATGAATTACGCGTCACGATCGTGATTACAGGAAGGGGAGGGGGTGGGCGGCGGTTCGTAAATTAAAGTATGAAATCGAATGATGGCCAGACGAGACTCCATAATTCATTTCACCCTGGCTATTTCAATTTGGGGGGAGGATCTCTGATTTAATCGCTTTGATTCGCGGAAGGTGAGAATTTTAATTAAGCGCTTAGCCACGCGCAAACAGGATAGAATATAAACAGAATCTGTGAATTGGGTGGCCGGGTATATCGGCGGATATCCTGGATCGGCCGCCTTAATTCCGTTACCTCGCCGATAAGAAACGCAAATAGAAATCGAATTGACCCGACGCGCTTCCATTTTTTACTCGTCCCACTTTCGGTGAATTTGTGCCGCTTTCGAATGCATTTCTCTTGCGTTATTTTTATATTGCATTACCGAGCGTGTAAACTCTCGTTCGAAACTCTCGTTCAACGAACACCTGTAACGAAATTTTAATTTTACGTTTGGAATAAATCGTGACTATCGATTTACTTCTTTAATAAAATTATTAGCAGAAATTTTCTTTAAAGCTTATCAAGTTTTATCTTTTTTCAGAAGACTCAATTTCATTTGATCATTGACTGAATATCCCGGATGGATGATCTGCACAAAAATCTAAATTTGTATTTTTCGAAATCAGAATTGTTTAAGTATAACTTGAAATTTCAGAGTTTGTAATTAAAGCTTATCAAGTTTTTTTTTTTCTTTGAGAAGACTCAATTTCATTTGATCTGCACAATAATCTAAATTTGTATTTTTCGAAATCAGAATTGTTTAAGTATAATATGAATTTGTTCGAAACTCGTTCAAGAAACACTTGTAACGAAATTTTAATTTTACTTTTAAAATTTACTTAAAATTTTAATTTTAATTTTAAATTTTAGTTTGGAGTATCGATCGTGATTATCGATTTACTTTTTTAATAAAATTACTAGAAGAAATTCTTTAAAGAAATTTCTTTAAAGCTTATCAAGTTTTATCTTTTTTGAGAAGACTCAATTTCATTTGATCATTGATTGAATATCACGGATGGATGATCTGCACAAAAATCTAAAATTCGTACCCTTCGAAATCAGAATTGTTGAATATTAAATATAATATAAATTTGTTCGAAACTCGAACATCCTGAAATTTTAGCATTTGTACATATAATAAAAATTTTAAAGCTTCTCAAGTTTTTTTTTTGAAGAGATTCAATTTCAACATTTATAAACTAATTAATTTAATCATTAGTTGAATATTCCGGATGATCTGCACAATAATCTAAATTTGTATTTTTCGAAATCAGAATTGTTTAAGTATAATATAAATTTGTTCAAACACTTATAATGAAATTTTAGCATTTGGAGTAAATCGTGATTATCGATTTATTTTTTAATAAAATTATTAGCAAAAATTTTGTTTAAAGCTTCTCAAATTTTTTCTTCTTTCAGAAAACTCAATTTCATTTGATCATTGACTGAATATCCCGGATGGATGATCTGCATAAAAATCTAAATTTGTATTTTTCGAAATCAGAATTGTTTAACTATAACTTGAAATTTCAGAGTTTGGAGTAATTATCGATTTACTTCTTTAATAAAATTATTTTATTAAATTAGCAGAAATTTTCTTTGAAGCTTATCAAGTTTTTTTTTTTCTTTGAGAAGACTCAATTTCATTTGATCTGCATAAAAAATCTAAATTTGTATTTTTCGAAATCAGAATTGTTTAAATATAATATGAATTTGTTCGAAACTTGTTCAAGGAATACCTGTAACGAAATTTTAATTTTACATTTGGAATAAATCGTGATTATCGATTTACTTCTTTAATAAAATTATTAGCAAAAATTTTGTTTAAAGCTTCTCAAGTTTTTTTTTTCTTTGAGAAGACTCAATTTCATTTGATCTGCACAATAATCTAAATTTGTATTTTTCGAAATCAGAATTGTTTAAGTATAATATGAATTTGTTCGAAACTCGTTCAAGAAACACTTGTAACGAAATTTTAATTTTACTTTTAAAATTTACTTAAAATTTTAATTTTAATTTTAAATTTTAGTTTGGAGTATCGATCGTGATTATCGATTTACTTTTTTAATAAAATTACTAGAAGAAATTCTTTAAAGAAATTTCTTTAAAGCTTATCAAGTTTTATCTTTTTTGAGAAGACTCAATTTCATTTGATCATTGATTGAATATCACGGATGGATGATCTGCACAAAAATCTAAAATTCGTACCCTTCGAAATCAGAATTGTTGAATATTAAATATAATATAAATTTGTTCGAAACTCGAACATCCTGAAATTTTAGCATTTGTACATATAATAAAAATTTTAAAGCTTCTCAAGTTTTTTTTTTGAAGAGATTCAATTTCAACATTTATAAACTAATTAATTTAATCATTAGTTGAATATTCCGGATGATCTGCACAATAATCTAAATTTGTATTTTTCGAAATCAGAATTGTTTAAGTATAATATAAATTTGTTCAAACACTTATAATGAAATTTTAGCATTTGGAGTAAATCGTGATTATCGATTTATTTTTTAATAAAATTATTAGCAGAAATTTTCTTTAAAGCTTATCAAATTTTATCTTTTTTGAGAAGACTCAATTTCATTTGATCATTGACTGAATATCACGGATGGATGATCTGCATAAAAATCTAAAATTCGTACCCTTCGAAATCAGAATTGTTTAAGTATAATATAAATTTGTTCGAACACCTGTAACGAAATTTTAGCATTTGTACATATAATAAAAATTTTGTTTAAAGCTTCTCAAGTTTTTTTTTTTAAAGAGATTCAATTTCAACATTTATAAATTATATTTAATCATTGATTGAATATTCCGGATGATCTGCACAATAATCTAAATTTGTATTTTTCGAAATCAGAATTGTTTAAATATAACTTAAAATTTTATCGTTTGGAGTAATTATCGATTTACTTCTTAAATAAAATTATTATATCTTCGTTCAACGATTTTAGTAAGAATATATTTTATATATACAATAAAAATTTTGTTTAAAGCTTCTAAAGTTTTTTTTTTCTTTGAGAAGATTCAATTTCAACATTCATCGATTATATTTAATCATTGACTGAAAAATCTAAAATTCGATTCGATATCCTTTCGAATTCTAGGAGAAAAAAAAAATCGTCCCAAAACTTCGATCGATTTGATCATTTTTCCCAGGGATCGACGAAACGAAGTAAAGGCGAGGGAAGTAAAGAGCGGTTACGTTCTGCCGTGAAATTACGTATTTAGTTGTTGTTGAAAAGATGTTCATTGAAATACAGAAAGCGATGGCAAAAGGTCGCGCGCGTATACGGAATATTGCACGGTAAATGCACCACGCACGGGGCAACAACTTGGTTTATTGACGCCGACGTGAGGGGAAAGAACGAAAGTTAACCCCCATGGTAAATGGGAAACACTTCCTGGAAATGCAAACGCCGCGCAGAGATGGTGTAATCGAAGCGAATGTAGCTGGAATTGCTTTTCAAATGGTCCCCGCAATTATAATGCGATATACGATTGTCGCTTTATAACGAAATCCACTGCTCTCGCGGAGAGCGTGTTTTCCAATTTATTTCGCCACATTGTTTCGCCACTTATTAAACCAGTTAATGCGTGAAATATTATTTGGGAATGTTCTTTAGAATTTTAGAGAAATTCTTTTTTTTTTTTTTTTTGGAAGTTTTACTACGTTTTTATTTTTCATTTTTAGATAACTTTGACACACAATGAAATTCAGAATTTTTTTTTTTTCAAATAAAATGTAATAATAAATAATCGTTGGAAAATGATAACAAACGTTTTTCATATATATATAGGAATTCGACGTTGAAATTTTTCCATTCCCTCTGACGAATTTCATTGAACATTAATATTATATTTTATTATTATTATTATTATTATATTATATTTATAATATAATATAATATTATGGGCCAATGCGAACTTTTATTTTTTATTTTAAAGATTTTGAAGAAATTATTACATCGTAACGTTTTCGATCACGAAATCGACAAAGTTACAACAGCTTTGTTTTATGGGTTAATACGAATTATTAAATGTATTATATTATATTATATTTATTATATTATATATATCCAGTTTCTTAAATTAAAAGTTAATTCCGCTTTCTGACGAATACAAAACTACGATATTTTATTTTTCTCAAAACTCCAAATTCGAAGCTCGACACTGGAATTTCTTTGAATTCTTCTCCAACATAAGATACGCGACAATTGGCACATAAAGGGAGATTGAAAAATGGCCGAGGCTTATCAGGCGATGCAACCTCTTCTGGTTTATGATAAGTCAATAAAAGCGTGCAACCGACGATTTTTCACTTGCCTCGAGGAAAAACAATCCACTCTCGTACGAATATCGCCGATAAATTAACGTAACCCAAAAATAATAATATCGATGCAATAACTTTGATACTTTTAAAATAAAAATAAAAATTCGTATTAAAACAGCTGTTGTAACTTTGTCTGCAATAATTTCTTCAAAATCTTTAAAATAAAAATAAAAGTTCGCCCATAAAACGTATTCCAACTTTTTCAATTTTCATTTTAAAAAAAAAAAAAAAAAAAAAAAAAAACGTAGAATCTAATTGAATCTAATTTTACTCCAAAAAAGAACCCTTGATTTTTTCTCTGCGTCTAACAATACAATTATTAATCAGCATGATCGAGAAAGAAAAAAATATAAACACGGAAATGTATTTATACGTTTAACGCGCGTAAAAACGATCGTTAGAACGATTATTATTTTACGAAACGAAATGTTCGTGATCCGACCAGGCAGAGCTCCATTACCTTTTTCTTCTTGGCCGGCCAGGCGTGGTTTTATTCCACTGGTTCACTGGTTAAATGGCCCGGCCACACTTACCGCCCGCGCAAGATTTTATACTCCGCCCCGTCTGACCAAACACAACGCCATTTTTCTCGCTGCATTTTACCTCCTCCCTCCAGTTTTATTCTACTTGTCAGAGCGGACGTGGCCACTTATCCGTCCAAATAATTCATCTCTCGTTCTCCGCCGGGAGAACGGCCTCCTCCATCCATTTATTCCATGTTTTAATTAAAGTTTTATTACCGACCTGTTCCCTCTTCCCTTGCAGGGAGAAGAGAATTTGGATATAATTTCAACAGGGAAATATTTCGATACGCGAAAAATGAAATGTTTCTCGAACTGGCAATTTTTATCCTCGTTTCTTCGTCCCGAAGAAAGAGTAACTACTACGTTTTTCAAAAGTTTTTTAAAAGTTCGATCCGGGAAAAACGAACTTAAAAAAGCGCCATTGAAAGAAAAACACTTTGGAAATTTAAGAATCTTTTCCATGCAATATACGAATAACTAATAATGAGGATATTATCCCGAAACGAAGGCGATTCGTTGAAGTTGAAGAGGCAGCAGCAAATTATCAACGCGAGAGAAGGAAAGAGGAAAAGAAAGGAGAGAGAAGGGGGGGAGATGGAGGGAGGATGTTGACTTTGGCGAATGCACTTTGTCCCCGTGGGTGAAAACGAGAAGAGAATCGGAAGAGAGGGGAGGAAACATCTGCAAGGGAAAGAGGAGCTTGTGTGTGTTGGACTCCTCGTTGCTTGGTCCAAACGCTCTCCAAACTCTCCCCCCCCCCTCTCCTTGCTCGAATAAACGTTCAGGGGGACATTGGTCAGGATACTTCCGCAGCAAGGAGAGCTGATTATCAACCTTACCACCTCCCTTCCTCCACTCAACTCTATGCGCTTCGTTGGTCGTCCCTCTCGCTCTTGTCAATCAATGGCGATTCGATCTCGAGAGATAAATTTACCGTCAGGATATTTTTTTTATCGAGAGGAGAAACAGAATTGTGAGACAATTTTATATAGGGTTAATAACGCGTTTAAATTTAAATTTTTTCTACGGGATTATTTTCTATTTTTTATCTCGACTGTTGTTAAATTTTTCTTCTTCTCTTTCTTTCTCTCTTATTACACACGATCCTACGAACTTTTAAGCAAAAGAGAAAAAGAAAACAAGTTTTCAAGTAATCAGGAGCGGACCAAGTTCGTTCAAGTATAGAACTCTTCCAAATTTCTTCGAATCTACCATTGCTCCGTTCCGTTGGGAACTCGCGTTTTCTGGAAAAAAGAGATTTTAAAAATATTCGAATTCGAACTCGCTCGAACTTCTCGAAACGTTCGAATTCGATTTTGATTAATCAAGAAAATTGACTTTCAGAGAAAATTCACGATCGATTTCTCTTCGCCCGGTTGAAATCGGGTGTAATTTCGCGTGAAGAAATTATTCTCCCTCGAAGTTCAAAAAATTTTCCTCTTATCTTTACGGATTCTCCTCCTCTTCGCGACAATTATAACTCTGTGAACAAGTACGTATATACAATTTTTCCTTTCTTCTTTACTTGACTTTTTCAAAATTTAAAACGAATCCATCGGCCGATGTCGATATAAATTTTGATATTAAATAAGTTATTTCTCCCTTTCTTTTTCCGTAATTCAAGATTTTATTACGTAAATCGGGTACAATATTACTCAATCGTTTCAGATGGATACCAATTTTTCTGTCAATTCTTCTCTAGATCGGATTCTCGTCGAGCAATTTTGACTCTGACTCAACTTTCTCGAACGATCGTCGATCTTTCGAATTAAAAATTTCCAAATTTAAATCTTTGGTATCACTTTTTCAGCATTTCAGAAGCTTCGACAGCTTTTCTAAACTGAAGTGACGCTTCTCTATCGAGAAGAAAGAATAATTTTACAGTATTTGCATAGTTAAAGGGCCAACTATAATGGAAACGAAACTCGTTTATTTGGGAAGTTACAACAAAAAAGTGTAAAATCGTCGTTCTATTTCATCTCGTTTCTTCTCTCGTCTTTGTCACTTATCTTCAATAGTGACTGTAACTTACGAATAGTCGAAGAAATAATTAAAAATCGAAGATAAATATAAGATTTTATTATCTGTAAATCAATATTACGCAATTGTCTCAGATAGATATAATCTTTCTGCCAATTCTTCTCACGTTTTTCGAATTCTTGTTGATTCCTCTAATTCATCGAACGATCGTCGATCTTTCGAATTAAAATTTCCAAATTTAAGTCTTTGGTATCACTTTTTCATCATTTCAGTATCTTCGACAGCCGATTTCCTAAGCTGGAGTGACGCCATATCGAAATTGTTGCAAAGAACTCGTCGCCATTTTTCTTAAAACTATAAGAACGATCTTTCAGATGGCGCCACGAACGGAAGTTATGGTAGATAAAAAGGGGAAGGAACTTATTCGCACACCTCGTAATTAACCCCTCGTTTTACGATTCAAGTTCCAATAGCAACAAGAATGTCTGGTTAAGTTGCTTAGTTTTCGTAGTTCACAATGTAAAAGTAAAATCGCTATTATCACTATCGCTGTTTAAAATATCTATCAAATTATTCGTTGCAATCTTGACAGAACTTTCGCACTTTCATTAAAAACGCTTATTATTCTTTTTGACGATATTTTTAAGGATACCTTTCTAATATTCTAATATTTTAAATATTTCTAGAGAAAATACATTTGCATCGTTCGAATACGAAGTAATTCGAAAAGAAGTTATGATCGTAGAAAGAAAAGGAAGGAACTTATCGGTAGCCATCCCGAAAAAAGAAATCTTCCATTTCATAGATACAACTGCAGATGCACGAATATATGCGAATATATAATAGTCACGAGCATGTAAAAATAAAATTTTTTTCACTCTTGAACCCGATCTGTGATCATCCCCAGAATCAAGACATTCGCAATAGCAGAATCAATATTACACGCAATTGTTTCAGATAGATATAATCTTTCTGCCAATTCTTCTCACGTTTTTCGAATTCTCGTCGATTCCTCTAATTCATCGAACGATCGTCGATCTTTTGAATTAAAATTCTCAAATTTAATACCACTTTTTCACCATTTCAGTAGCTTCGACAGCCGATTTCTTAAGCTGGAGTGGCGCCATATCGCTCAAAATCGTTGCATTGGAAACTCTCAGACCGTTCCACGAATAGAAGATGTGATGGTAGGAAAAAAAGGAATTTATTTGTACACCTAATACTATTATAACTTATACATCAAATATAATAAAAAAAATAATGGACGTACATTTTCCAATTCGTGTCAAATTTATCTCTAGAAAGAAAGAGAAAGAAAGAGAGAGAAATTTGAATACAAGCCACGCGATGCAACAATCGTTTCAAGTAATAACTTCGTTTGCGGATCAAGAAGCAGAGTGGTTTCCTTCTTTTAAGAGTCGCAACATCAAAGTGGGACGCGATCTTCGAGGTCGAATAGAATCCTTTCGACGCACGCATTTCGGCGAGGAGGAGGAGGAGGAGGAGGAGGAGGGGGAGAAGGAAATCGAACTGTCATCCAGTGGCAACCAACGACCGTATTTTTACCAACAGCCGAACACAAAGAGCCGGGTTCGATACCGCCACTTGGAAGAAACGATGGCTGTATCCTCCCTTTCGTGAAAAGGACACTCGATAATTTATGAATAATATATCTCGCGATATCTCTTTCACCTATGAATAATTCCCCAAGAAGAAAGTTTCTCGGGTTTCTTCGAATATTCCCTGTCTTAAAAAAAAAAAAAAAAAAGTTTGCTCGCTCAAACAAGTTTGATTAACTTGGATAATTACAATCGTGTTTACAATTCGAGATATTCTTCGTCCAACTTTTTCACTTAGTTTGTCCTCGAACAATCGTAGACACGAATATCACGATGAGCACGATAATAAGGGAATAATGGATGAATCAAAGAAATACACACATGGTATACATCGTTCTCAAAAGTAAGAATGGACAGTAAATTTCGAACGATTCTGTTTATTTGTCTTGGATTATGTACTCGAGGCAACAAAAGCCTTTCGCGCTTTTATCTCGAAGGAAAATTGGCTGATATATAAGTAGCACGACCCCGTTTTGGTCGGGCACACGTTCGAGCGGAAGTCGAGTAAGCAGTATACCCGTTATACCAGCCACCGGACAAATTTACGGACAGTTTACAATCGCCTCGAGGGCAGGTGTGTATATCGTCCACGATACGCCTTTATATTTCGAGTTATCAAATATTTTTCATTTCGAAGGATACATTGAAATTCGTACCAAGTTCCTTTCCTTCGTGTACTTGTTGAAAGTAATTGAACTGAAACTTAGTACTTTTTACAAGAATCGATTTCATCGACGAAGTGATTTTTTAAAAGAAAAAAAAAAAGGAAATTCACGATTCACATTACTATGCTCGATAACTTCATTCGTCGATATTTTTCTCGATTTTCCAACCGCAACAAATATAACATTCCGATACCTAAATTTAAGTCAATGGAAACAAAATTCTAAAAAAAAAAAAAAAAAAATCACAAAAAACGAAACCAAAAAAACCACAGAAACCACAAAAGAATCGGATTTTCTCCCCTTCCTCCTCCACCCATTATCGATTGTCGTCCAAACAATGCAAAATTTATATTACACGCTTTTAAAAAAAAAAAAAAATTGCTACTGCAAACTCCTGGTCCAAACTTTTTTTTCCGATGGGCAAACAGAGGAGAGATCGGGATGGAAGGCAAATGTTTGAAATCGTCGTATAACAGTAGCGCGATTATTTTTCGCATTTTATTTTACATCCCGTAAAAAACGAAGAAGAAGAACTCGTGGCTTCCACGTGTTTCATGGAGAGAGGACCAAGGATAAAAGGAGAGGAGGGGGGTGAAAAAGCGAAACGATTAATGAGAAAAAAATTTTATGCGAGGAGGATCTCGATTCTTCGATTCGATCGATTATGCAACTTGTTTCGCGCGTTCTTTTGCGAAAATCTGAATTGCGTTGAATGGCGACAAAGGCTTATTAATGGAGGCGGGAAATTCGATACGCGTTGCTCGTTGGATATAAATCGCTCTTTGGATATAAATAAAGGATAACCTCCTTTTTCCTTTTGTTTCGAAGACTCGAATTTCCGTGAATGGGAAATTAAATTCCTCTGTTTGATAGAGCTGGTTTATATGTTCGATCGAACGGAACGAGGACGAAACCGGATATTACCGGAAAATTTGCTTTCTTATAATCGGGGAATAAAATTCGCGAGTGAAATTTTTAACAGCTCCTTCGCCCTGGTGGTAATTTTCTCTTGCAGCGGAAATAAAAGGTGCAATCTCACGGTAAATAAAGGCGACTTTATCAACAGAGTTACTTTCATTTAACGACTCGAAGCGCGAAACTTGAATCTTGGTCCTTTTGCAATTAACGTCACGTCCGATGGTATTGATGTCGCGCGTCGGTTGACGTTAAAAAAAAAAAAAAAAAAGAGAAAGAAAATTGGAAGAAATGGAATATGTTCGAGAGAATTCTCGATTTGTTTCACGCGATTAAAAAATTTAATTTTTCTTCTTTCTTCCTCGCGCGAAATTTTCTTCGAGAGTAAAATTTAGTGTAAAACTCGAAGCTTGTGCAGGGTCAAGGGGAATTAAGGTCGACTCAAAAGTCGTCGGAGACAAAATCTAAATTGCCCGCGGCAAAGCTTTCTCTTTCGTTTACCTTCCCTCCATATATATATTCCTTCGATGTTTCTCGACAAGAACCGCCTTTGAGATAGCCCGAGCAACGTGAAAATTTTGTTAACACGGATCCGCTCATTCGTAGGCTAAAAATGTTGCTGCGAGCATTATTGGACATAGTTGTCTATCCATGTTCTGAAAATGTTTCTCTCGATACGAACGAAAGTATTAAATTTCTCTCCCGCGTTATTTTTCGTATCTTCGAAATAAAGAAAAAGAAAATTCGTTTTCTTTCTCCTATTGAAGCGACGAAATTTCGAACATTGAAACTCTCGAGGATCGAGAGACTTTTACAGATCGGTGGAATAATTTTTCAAATTTTACTCGACCTTCATCATTTTTTTTTTTTTTTTTTTTACCATTATTATAATGGTAGAGACGATGAAACATTAGGGGAAATGAAGTTCTTCAATTTTTCAAACTTTTTTTATATTATAGAGATAATTTTTCTATATCTTTTCTTTGTATCAAGTTTAATCTATATAAGAGGAATTAAATTGAGCGTGTAATTTCATAAGGGATCTAATTTTTAATTTTTCGCGTTTCGAAGATCGAAGATTGGAGGAAGATCTGAAAGCGGAGAATATCTATCAGAACCGAAAAGCGGAGCGTCGTTTCGATTTCAATTCCACGAAACTCGACTCGTTCCGTTTCGTACTTTCCCATCGCTTTCAGAACCTGGAGTATCCAGTTGATGTCATTCTTTCGCGATTCATCTCATTTCGTTCGATTATCTTCCTCTTCTCTCTCTCTCTTTCTCATCTCATCTCTCGTCTCCCGAATATTCTCATTTTCCCCGTTCAAGAGATTTCGAAAAAAGCTGTAAAGGTTATTGAAATTGGAGAAAAATATTAATGTCATTTTTTCGCGATTGATTTTATTTCGTTCGATTATCTTCCTCTTCTCTCTCTCTCTTTCTCATCTCATTTCTCGTCTCCCGAATATTCTCATTTTCCCCGTTCAAGAGATTTAAAAATTTCGAAAAAAGCTGTAAAGATTATTGGAACTAGAGAAAAATATTGATTTCACGATTTAATGATTGATTTTATTTCGTTCGATTATCTTTCTCTTCTCTTTCTCTCTTTCTCATCATCTTCTCTCGTCCCCCGAATATTTTTATTTTCCCCGTTCAAGAGATTTAAAAATTTCGAAAAAAGCTATAAAGGTTATTGAAATTGGAGAAAAATATTGATGTCATTTTTTCGTGATTGATTTTATTTCGTTCGATTATCTTCCTCTTCTCTCTCTCTCTTTCTCATCATCTCTCGTTGCCCAAATATTTTTATTTTCCCCGTCCAGCAGGTTTAAAAATTTCGAAAAAAGCTGTAAAGGTTATTGAAATTGGAGAAAAATGTCATTTTTTCGCGATTGATCTCATTTCGTTCGATTATCTTCCTCTTCTCTCTTTCTCTTTCTCATCTTATCTCTCGTTTCGCGAATATTCTCATTTTCCCCGTTCAAGAAATTTAAAAATTTCGAAAAAAGTTGTAAAGATTATTGGAACTAGAGAAAAATATTGATTTCACGATTTAGCGATTGATTTTATTTCGTTCGATTATCTTTCTCTTCTCTTTCTCTCTTTCTCATCATCTTCTCTCGTCCCTCGAATATTTTTATTTTCCCCGTCCAGGAAGTTTAAAAATTTCGAAAAAAGCTGTAAAGGGTTATTGGAACTAGAGAAAAATATTGATTTCACGATTTAATGATTGATTTTATTTCGTTCGATTATTTTTCTCTTCTCTCTTTCTCTCTTTCTCATCATCTTATCTCTCGTCTCCCGAATATTCTCATTTTCCCCGTTCAAGAGATTTCGAAAAAAGCTGTAAAGGTTATTGAAATTGGAGAAAAATATTAATGTCATTTTTTCGCGATTGATTTTATTTCGTTCGATTATCTTTCTCTTCTCTCTTTCTCTCTTTCTCATCATCTTCTCTCGTCCCCCGAATATTTTTATTTTCCCCGTCCAGGAGGTTTAAAAATTTCGAAAAAAGCTGTAAAGATTATTGAAATTGGAGAAAAATATTGATTTCACGATTTAGTGATTGATTTTATTTCGTTCGATTATCTTCCTCTTCTCTCTCTCTCTTTCTCATCATCTCTCGTTGCCCAAATATTTTTATTTTCCCCGTCCAGCAGGTTTAAAAATTTCGAAAAAAGCTGTAAAGGTTATTGAAATTGGAGAAAAATGTCATTTTTTCGCGATTGATCTCATTTCGTTCGATTATCTTCCTCTTCTCTCTTTCTCTTTCTCATCTTATCTCTCGTTTCGCGAATATTCTCATTTTCCCCGTTCAAGAAATTTAAAAATTTCGAAAAAAGTTGTAAAGATTATTGGAACTAGAGAAAAATATTGATTTCACGATTTAGCGATTGATTTTATTTCGTTCGATTATCTTTCTCTTCTCTTTCTCTCTTTCTCATCATCTTCTCTGGTCCCTCGAATATTTTTATTTTCCCCGTCCAGGAAGTTTAAAAATTTCGAAAAAAGCTGTAAAGGGTTATTGGAACTAGAGAAAAATATTGATTTCATGATTTAATTATTGATTTTATTTCGTTCGATTATCTTCCTCTTCTCTCTCTCTTTCTCATCTTATCTCTCGTTTTCCCCGTCCAGGAGATTTAAAAATTTCGAAAAAAGCTGTAAAGGGTTATTGAAATTGCAGAAAAATATTGATTTCACGAATGGGAATACCGATGGATTCGTGACCAGATTCCGAACGGAATTCTATTTGACATTTGTAGGGAAATTGAAATTTCATTCTCGATAGACATCTTCTACTATTGGCATTAGTTCAATTCGAGAAACTCGAATTTCTTTCGTTTCGTAAGCAGTCTTTCTCGATACACGAATATTCGTAATTTCTTCGTTATTTAACAAATTGGAGGAATATCGAATAACAGATAAAAATATGAGATATTCCTTCTAATTTCATCTAAAGAAAAACAGTATAAAACTAGAAGATTTATTCCAGTCTGCTAATCGTCTGTTGTTTTAAAAGAATGTGAAAAATTCAATTGCATAAACCATTTTTTACAAATCGATAATAATAGGCAATGGAAAAGAAATAAATTCTAAAACCTCTCTGACCTTTCATTTCAAACTTTATCTCCCTTTTACGCCTCAATCAAGCCGAACTTACGCGTAACAGTTCTTCCACGAAATACGCGGCTTAGAGACGCTTCAAAGTTTCACTTTCTTTCCAATTTAAAAATCCTTTCCCCGAGCAACGAATTCCCCCACGCCTTAATGAGTTTCGATAGTCTCGATCCCGATATTTTGAATTCAATTTTCATCGCGACGTCCAAATTCATGGAGATTTCCTCGAAACAATTCAAACTCGACTTCAAAAATCTCATTCAATAATCGAGTAATTGATTTTCAAGTTTAAATTTTTATCCGATACTAATAATATGCAAACTTTCAACTTTTCAATTGTATCTTCGATATTAATTATTCAAAATGAAGAGATAAAAATTCCAATAAAAATGAGATAAAGTCAAAATTTTCATTATTAACTGACCGACGATACGAGATATTTTTATTTCGTGAAAGTTGGTGCAATTATTGTAACCACACTTTCTCCATAAAATACATATACATCTTCATATTTTTTGAATCATATTTGGTCACCCTTAATACATCTTCTCGACTATTTCCAATTAATTCCTTCCTCTTCATAAACGTTTAATCAAAACCTCGAAAAATTAAAATCCAAAGTTTACGATTACAACACGAGGAGACACGAGAGAGAGAAGAGAAAAAAAAGGAATCACAATTTCTCCCCGAACGCCGAGATCCTCTTCTCATCCACGGCCATTGTTCGAGGCGGTGGTAAGAAATAGCGAAAGGAGGGAATTATTCGAGGAAGAGGGTGGAAAGTCGTTGCGGCGGACAATGGGGAACATAGGATGGGTGCAGCTCTCCACTGTTGCGACGTTGTAATTATATGAAACTCTGTCTCTCCTCCCCTTTCCTCTCACTCCTCCCAGGAAACGGGGGGGAGGCGACGCGATACGAATGGTGTCGGATGTAGTGATAGATGGAGAAGAAACACGGAGGGGGAGGGCAAAACCCTGTTTCGCCGAGTCTCTCTCTCGGTTCGATTTCGAAACGTGGGTTGAACAAGCGGTTGGACAATCGGCGAAGATAACCGCTGGCTCGAAGTTGGAATTATTTTGTTTCTCGAAAAAATGAAAGAAGAGAATTAATCGATTTTCGAAAATGTTAAATTGCAATATATCAATTCTGGGCAAAAATTAATCGTCTCTATGTAACAATTATAAATTTTAAACTCTTTCTTATCGAACAAAATACGCGGGCAATACAAAGAATTAATAAATAATCATATTTCAATTCGTTTAGAAATATCGTGTAAATTTTTTAGAAAGAGCATTTAAATTTAAATCTTTACAAATTATCGATTAGTTTTTTTATTTTTATTTTCTTTTTTGTAGATTATTATTACCATTTTTACCAATTCTCAATTAATTTATCGTATGTTGTACGTCAAATTCCAAGTGCTTAATTGGCTGGTTAAATTTTCTGCTATATCTGCCAAGCAGATATTTTGGTTCGAGGCGGTGGTAAGAAATAGCGATTATTTTTATTTTCTTTTTTGTAGATTATTATTACCAATTCTCAAGGTTCAATTTATCGTACATTGTACGTCAAATTCCAAATGGATTAATTGGCTGCTTAAATTTTCTGCTACATCTGCCAAGCAGATATTTTGGAATCATCAATTTAAATTTAAATCGTTACAAATTATCGATAAGTTTTTTATTTTTATTTTCTTTTTTGTAGATTATTATTACCATTTTTACCAATTCTCAATTAATTTATCGTATGTTGTACGTCAAATTCCAAATGCTTAATTGGCTGCTTAAATTTTCTGCTAAATTAAATATCTGCCAAGCAGATATTTTGGAATTTCTTAAGGATCACAATTTAAATTTAAATCGTTACAAATTATCGATAAGTTTTTTATTTTTATTTTCTTTTTTGTAGATTATTATTATCATTTTTACCAATTCTCAATTAATTTATCGTATTCCAAATGCTTAATTGGTTGCTTAAATTTTCTGCTACATCTACCAAGCAGATATTTTGGAATTTCTTAAGGATCACAATTTAAATTTAAATCGTTACAAATTATCGATAAGTTTTTTATTTTTATTTTCTTTTTTGTAGATTATTATTACCATTTTTACCAATTCTCAAGGTTCAATTTATCGTACGTTGTACGTCAAATTCCAAGTGCTTAATTGGCTGCTTAAATTTTCTGCTACATCTGCCAAGCAGATATTTTGGAATTTCTTAAGGATCACAAATATTTATATATTCATTTATATACTGATTATTAGTTTTTTTATTCTATACTGATTAAATGCAATGTTAATCTTTTATATATATATATATATATATATATATATATTTAATCATATTTTTACAATATACAAGAGAAAAGACAGTATCGTGTTCTAAAAATTAAATCTCCGTACAAGCTCAAAGAAGAAAAAGTAATTCTGTCCAGTTTAACCCCTATTATTCGAAACCATTGTGCGGCGTTTTGTTCAAATTTTTGCAGGTAACATAGAAACTAGAGCAACACTCAACATGCGTTTCAAAGCGAAAATGCAAATATATTAAAATTATTTCTCCCCGTTTCTCGCGTTTATTCTCCTATTTATTTTATTATCATTCTTGTTCCCGCTCATACATCATTTTTCCCTACGCTGTTCGCGAAACTCGTGTATCATAGACCGCACGACACAGTGCATTATTATCGCGCTTTAATTATTTCTCAAATGGAGGTAACGTAAGCGTGCACGGCGAGAATATTAGGATCCAGGATAATCGGATGCGTGCAACAAAGGGGCCTAATTTTTAGGACGGATACTCGATCAACGTAAGAGTTTTTGGAAACTCGGGCAACGATGATACGAGATCAATATTTTATATCCGCACACCCGTTTATCTTCTATATATTTAGAATATATTTAGAAAACGATAGGAAGGAAATTGTCTTCAAAGTTCCTCGATATTCAACAACCCATTTCTCAACAAATACATTTCTCTTCCTCGTTGTCGAAGATTATTTAAGATCACTTATTTCCAACGTAATTTGAATACTTTTGATTCTAAGAATCTTGATTCTAAGACAAGATGGAGTAACATAATAATAATAATAATCAAACATCAAACGTCTATCATAAGATAAGCCAATCTGCTTAAACATATATAATAAAATAGAGTCCACGATTGGCTAAACTTATCGTGTTATCTATAGCAAAAGTTACCAATGAACAAATAAAACAATCTCCGTAGCAAGGCGACACAATCATTTTCAGAAAAATCAATGCGAATTATAATCAATGGAATTTTATTAAATTGGGATGAAATAACGATTCCAAAATGGAGTGATGAAAGCGGGGTTACTTTTTTTTCCACGGTGAACGATTCTCGAAAACGATTCACTTGCACGATCGATGATTCTCGATGATTTGTCGGTAAAAACGAATTCCCATTCCGGCAGCCATCGATGAGCGTTCCTTCGCTTAAAGTGACGCGGAAACAGTGCAAAGCCCGGTCCATATGTCGATTTTTATACACACTCACCTTCACCCCATCCTCCGCCGTCAATTGCGTTGCATTTTTCATGGCGCATCGATTTCCGCGCCATGAAAATCCCGCGCGAACGGGCATCGCGTTTCCTGACCAATCGAAACATTTCTGCTGCTCGTTCACACACGAAACACGAGATCGATCGTTGCACGTTGTGCTGCATTTCGAAGGATCGGGGGAGGAAAGGGGGGGAGGGGAATTCGATGACAAAAGAAAAAGGAAATTCGATATGCAAACGGACATCGCACACATTGTTGAAACCTCGTTTCTTCCTTTGCTTCGATGCAAAAATATGAAAACAAATAAAAACAACGACGATTGCGATATTTTAAATTCTCTGAAACTTCTTTTTAACTTTATATATATATATAATGTATTATTGAATAACTGGCCAAGGAGGATGAGCCAGTTAGAATTTCGACAATTTTTCCTCCCTAGGACGCGAAAGAAGTTGCGGCAAACTTTTAAACTGTTCGAATCCGTTTTAAATTTCCATTTCCAAACGGAAAAGTTTAACAACTCCCTTCATCCTTTCGTTTCGTGGTGATTAAATTTTACTTAACACTGAATAGTCTTCGATGTAGAAGGAAAGATAGTAGAGCGAAGATTACGAAGGGATGAGAAATAAAATTCTCTCGAGGGGGAGAAATTCTAAAATTTAAAAAGGGGGAGGAGAAAGAGCAGAAAAACAAAAAAAAAAGAAATCTTGAATTTTACATATCGCGTTCACAAAGAACTCTCTTCCTCCCTCCCCAGAAAAAAAACTACACGCTTTCGAGCGTACGCGCTTCTCATATCTCCTGTACGCCCCTTCTATATGCAAATCCTAACCTAAATATAACGCGAGCCAGGCGAGAATCATTCGATAAAACCGTTGCAAGCGTGACACGTGGAATATTTCCCGAACAACTTCCGGCTTTCCGTCAAAATCGCCCCTTTTCCACCCGACAAATCGTCGGATTATCGTTTGCCTTTTGCATCGTGGTCGATTTGAAAAATTCGATCCGCTTGTGAAGAAGAAGCCTCTTGGTTTGGGAAACAAGAGAGGGTTGGGGGAGGAGAAGAAGTAAGGGAGCGTGATAAGGAATGGGGAACAGAGATGGGAACGGGTCGTGTTGGCAGGGTTGCCAAGAGTGAGGGAAAAAATTGGTCTTTAGGGAAGTCTCTGAGGAAACGAGACTTCGTTCTCGTGGGATCGTTGATTCTTGTGTGTCTTAGCATATTGAGAAAGTAACTAGGATTCGAAAATTTCTTTGCAAATTAATCGTTCCTTTCTACACTTGTTTCCAATATCTCAGATTTAATAGTTAGGAGTAAAATGCTGGAATAATATTTATTCTAGAGTAGTTGTATTATGTATTTTGGAATTACAATTATTTCCGATTATTGTCATTGTTTTGAAGGATAGATTATTCGTAGAAAGTTCGAAGGGTCATCTTCCAGATCCTCGACAAACCTTTCCAATAATAGGAAGAACTCTTCTAGGGAAAAGAACGTTTCTAAAGAAAACACAAAATTACATAAAATGATGTCGAAGAAACAATGCGATATAACAACGTTTACAATAAACTCATCAAAAAATTTCCCTGAGCTAAAAAAAAAAAACCTTCTAATAAAAGGAGGAGAGAGGAAGAGAGACTTTCATTCTTCAAACTTGCCAATCAAACTCCACAATTCGACTGTTAAATTTTGCAATTTCGTTCGTATTAATTTGAAAAGAAACATTTATTTTTGGATCTATATTCTAATCGATAAAAAAATTTTTTTATTTCTCGTAATACGTTAATAATAATTGCAACGAATAAACCGAATATACTATAGATACGTATCAATATTATATCAAAATAATTGATGATTATCTTAACGAAACTTCATAAATGAAAATAATTTTTACGATTTTGAGATGCGAAACTTCTTTCCACCAGTGGAAGAACAGACTCGAGTGTGACTCTGGTCAGATTAGATTTGATGATTTTTCGAGGAAAAATACCTTTTCTTTTTAAATTTTAACCTTTTTTAAATTTTTACCTTTTCTTTTTAATTTCTATCTTTAGAATGATAAAACACTTTGTCGCTCGATGACGAAGATCGAATTTGGACGGAAAACTCTCGTTGACGGTCCAGTTGACTTTGTAGAGATTCGACTTTCACCATCGAAGAGAAAGTTCGAAGGGTCATCTTCCAGATCCTCGACAAACCTTCCTTTCCTTTCCAAGAATAGAAAGAACTCTTCTAGGGAAAAGAACGTTTCTAAAGAAAACACAAAATTACATAAAATGATGTCGAAGAAACAATGCGATATAACAACGTTTACAATAAACTCATCGAAAAATTTCCCTGAGCTAAAAAAAAAAAAACCTTCTAATAAAAGGAGGAGAGAGGAAGAGAGACTTTCATTCTTCAAACTTGCCAATCAAACTCCACAATAGAGAAGTTCGCCACTCGAAATCAGACGTGGTATCGCCCGTGTCAACGAGAGAGGTGTAGGATTTCGTATCGGGAATGAGATGAATCCTGTCGGATCGAAACACGAAACATCGAACTACTGCTGTTCCCACGCGAGGTGGATGGCGAATTTCGATCACGCGTCCAACGAGCCGTATCGTTCCCGCTCGAACCGGAATAAAACATAGCCGCATTTGCATTCGAAGTTCGCGCGGAACTTCGTCGTCCTTATGATCCGCGTGCGATGGACGAGATTCGAATGGAATCGGTGATAGGAGGGGAGGGGAGGGGATTCGAAAATGGTAATGGAGCGCACGGATCGCGGCGCTCTTACGCGTTTACACGCGCGTCGAGGCCGGGAGAGTGTAAACAGGAAGCGTCGCATTCGGATTGTTGTATTTTACACGCGACGGTGAACGTGTTTTGACACTGGTTGCGGGTTAATGCACGCTCCTCGTGCAGTGATCGTTTACGTGGCACGATTCTCGAATGGTGGAAACTCGTCCGCACCACGACTCGATTCCAATTATTCTCGATTCCTAGATTTCTTTTCCGTGATATCGATTTTATTTTATTAATGGTGGACTGTCGATTCTTTGTTGTCATTTTTGGTATTCGATTGATGCATGTAAAATGTATGTTTGTTTATTTACGATTTAAACGATCCGTCAAAACGGTGGATTTCGTATTTTTTGTTTTACGATTTTTTTGCTCTGAGATCATTTATCAGTGAGTCTTCATGCATTTTTCGATGAAGTATTGAAATGATATGTGTAAAATGTTGCATAAACATCCGTTTATTTATGACTTAAATAATCCGTCAAAATGGTGGATTTTATATTTTTTGTTTTATCGACTGATTTCTTTGCTCTGAAATCACTTATCAGTGATCTTCATGTATTTTTGAATGAAGTATTTAAATGATACATGTAAAATGTTGCATAAACATTATTTATAATTTAAACAATCTATCAAAATGGTGGATTTTATATTTTTTGTTTTATCGACTGATTTCTTTGTTTTGAAATCACTTATCAGTGATCTTCATGTATTTTTGAATGATGTTTAAAAGATAATGGTGGATTTCGTATTTTTTGTTTTACGATTTCTTTGCTCTGAGATCACTTATCAGTGGATCTTCATTTTTGGATGAAGTATTTAAACGATACATGTAAAATATTGCATAAATATCCGTTTATTTATGACTTAAACAATCCGTCAAAATGGTGGATTTTATATTTTTTGTTTTATAGATACTGATTTTTTTTACTCTGAGATCATTTATCAGTGGATCTTCATTTTTGAATCAAGTATTTAAATGATACACGTAAAATGTTGCATAAACATTTATTTATGACTTAAACAATCCGTCAAAATGGTGGATTTTATATTTTTTGTTTTATCGATACTGATTTTTTTCACTCTGAGATCACTTATCAGTTTTTCATTTTTGAATGAAGTATTTAAACGATACATATAAAATGTTGCATAAACATCTGTTTATTTATGATTTAAACAATCATCAAAATTTTTTGTTTTACGATCATCGACTGATTTCCTTGCTCTGAAATTATTCATGCATATTATTTGTGGATAAAGTATATTAAATGAAAAAATATTCAAATTTGCAAATGTTCAAAGGTACGTTTATTTTGCATAAATATCCGTTTAACTTAAACAACGAAACTCGTCAAAATAATGAATTTCGTATTTTTTCTTCTATCGAGAACAACGAACATTTTGATAAAATTAATACTTACATATAATCTAAATTTAGAAAAATAAAGCAATCTCTGCTTAAAAATTATTTTTCTCCAAGGATCATACGACGAACAAACAATTCCCTCGACCAAAGCCCAACGAATCCACGATAGATCGCGGATCGAACGACGAAGGTATATTTCAGCTACGAATATCGAGGGAATCCCATTGGCTTTGAGGGGGCTTAGGGCTCGGAGGTTAACGCGGAAAGGTCAGGTTTCTGGAGGGACGCGCAATCGCACGAAATCGGCGAATTGCGGCTAACCCGGGGAAACATCTTGGAAACTACTTATCACTAGTGATTCGCAACTCGCTTCGTAGATTCTACTTCGAAACTGAACAACAGCTGCGCAAGGGAGGGGGAGGAACTACAAGGGATGATCTACAATCTATACACACGGATACAAATTCGCGGTAATTCGAAGTCTGGCCAAGTAAAACACGATCATTCTTGGCTCTTGTGGGGAGCATCGCAGAGGCCAACTGCTTCTTGACTAATTACTTTGGAACATTAACGCTCCCTGGATTCATCGTCGCAAATATCTCGAACGAGAAGATTCAGCTCTTCAGGAACTGACTGTTTTCTTCCTAATTCTTCCAATAATTTTGAAATAGGATTAACAACTATTCTGTTCTGCTCGACATACAAATTAAGAATTGTGTTCAAGTCGAGACTGAATATTGCGCCAATGGCTGATGCTATTGCTGTATGTAGATCTGTATAATCGTTTGTGTTTGAGACAATGAATGATGGCACTTTAACTGTAATGATTCAAATTGTATCTTTCTAGAATTCTATCTGATTTTATTTCTATTCTGATTGAACTAGAACTTCTTCTCCAATCCTCGTTTCTCGTGAAAGTGCACATTAACAGGGATCAGTCGTCTCTGTTCAAATTGAGGATCCGAAAAATAATTAGAAAATTATATGTACTTAACATGAATTATTGTTGGGTCGTCGAAGGTACTCGAGTTGTTAAAAATAAAATAAAATAAAAATCCTTAACGAATTGTAGAAATCTGATTGGCGGAGAGTTTAATGAAGAGACTCTGAATTTTCGAATCTGGATGATGATCAAAATTTTTAAATTTTTAAAACGAAATTTTCTTTATTATTATTCCTTTTTGAATATTATTCTCAAAGATGTTCCTTTCTCTTTAATTCTTTTCGAATCTCTTGAGATACTCCTCGCACGAAATATCCCATTTCGCATCTCGAACGAGATATCTCGCGTCGCGACGCCGTGAACGGGATATTCTGCGCGTCTTTTTATCATTAGGACGTGAGATATCTCTCGTTTTGAAGAGGAAGGAAAATTGTCCATTGGGAATACCAAGAGGTTATCGATGCTAAACCACACATTCTTCTTTCACTTTTTCTTCGAGTAAAATTGCACAACCCACCTGTAAATACGAGAAACAAAATTATGATATTACGTGCTATATATAGTTGTTTTACATTTGTTTCATATTTTACGAAAATTTATGAATTTAAATACTTTGGTAAAATTATTTTGGTATTAATTTTCCAAATAAATAATCACTTAAACATGTAAAAGAAGAAGAATGTTACAATGGTAGATATTTAAACAATTGTGCTATTGCAATAATTTGCTATATACTTTTAAATTTCTACAAAAATTTATGAATATTGGAAAATTAAATATTTCGATAAAATTGAGTTATTCTCTGAATTCGTATTAATTTTCCAAACAGATAAATAATCATTTAAATCTGTAAAAGAAAAATGTTACAATTAAACAATTGTTGTTATTTAAACAATTGTGTTATTGCAATAATTTGCTATATACAATTATTTTACATTTCTACGAAAATTTATGAATTGGGAAATTAAATACTTCGATGAAATCGAGTTTTATCGATATTGCCACGTTGCTTTGAATTTGCTATTAATTTCCAAACGGATGAATAATCACTTAAACCTGTAAAAGAAAAAGAGTGTTTACAATTTAGATTAGAATGGTAAATATTTAAAAAAGAATTTCTTTTTGTTTAAAAGGATAACCTCGGTGGAAATGATATTATTCGAGATGGGAAGAAGTAAAATTTTCAACAAAAATCAATAGCAATAATTTGCTATATATACTTATTTTACATTTCTACAAAACTTTATGAATATTGGAAAATGAAATATTTCGATAAAATTGAGTTATTCTCTGAATTCTGAATATTAATTTTCCAAACAGATAAATAATCATTTAAACCTGTAAAAGAACAAAGGTGTTATAACGGATAGATATTTAAACAATTGTGCTATTGCTAAAATAATTTACTATATACAATTATTTTACATTTCTACGAAAATTTATGAATTGGAAAATTAAATACTTCGATGAGTTTATCCATATTGCCACGTTGCTCTGAATTCGTATTAATTTCCAAACAGATGAATAATCACTTAAACCTGAAAAAGAAAAAAAGCTGTTACAATTTAGATTAGAATGGTAAATATTTAAAAAGGAATTTTTGTTTCAAATAACTATAAACCTCGTGTAATTGATATTACTTATACAGATTACAAATATTTCGAGAAACACGAGAAGCACCTGTAAAAGAAGAAGACTGTTAAAATGGTAGATATTTAAACAATTGTGCTATTACACTTGTACAGAAAGAATTTCTGTTATTCCCTTGTACGCACTTCTCCCTTTTATCCTTTTTATTTCATATTTCGAAAAGACGGATCGACGATAAAATATTCTTATCCAGTCATCGTTATTCGTTAATTAACGATCACTGTTTCGTCGAAGCTCGTCCAATCTCGAATTGGAATTATTTGTAATCCCTTTTTGTTCTCGCCAGAGAACAAAAGAAAGGGGTTTTTTTTTTACGAAACGCGCGACGTCACGGTAATTATTTTTCGATCGAATTTCCCATTTCGCAAACGGAACTGCCGCGCGTGATCGTGAAACGCTTCAAAATGAAAACGCTCCTCCCTAAAAATATTCTATAATCATCGTTTCGAAAGGATCGAGATCGATCTTTTGTAAAAAAAAAAACATGCCTAATAATTTTTCATCCAAATAAATTTCTCGTCCAAATATTTTTACGACGAAAATACATTTATTTTTACACATCCTCCTTTAATTTAATCTCTCAAACTTGGCGTATACCCTCGAGATACCCTAGAGATGAATCTTTTGCAAAAAGATATAAAATCACTTTCGAATAAAAGTTAATCAAATTAACGTAAAATTTCAGGAAATTTCTTTCAACTCTTTCCAAAAACCATTTACTTTCCCCAATCATCCGATTATCACATGTTCATATTTTAAATAAAACCTTACATCGAATCTATATATCTCTCACGATACATCAACTTTTCCCCTGTATTTCCAAATCTCCAAACCAGATAAAACAAGCGCGTTCCAAGAAACCTTCTCTCTCTCCCCTCTCCCCCTTGTTCAAGAAAAATCGAAAATGAAGATGGATGGAGGACGATTCGACAACGACCTCCTCCTCCTTAAGTGAAAACACGTGAAATTTCAGGCAAATCTTCCACACCATCCTCTACCCTTGGAAGAAATCAAAGGGCAGAAAAAAGGAAGAAATCAAAGGGCAGAAGTTGGAACGTTCTCGCTTCCCCCCCTCTTTCTCCAACAGCGAGACGAGGGCAAGGGGGGAAGGGGGAAGCAATATCGCGCCACGTTGGAACGCGAGGGCGACGTGAAGGGGAGGGGGGGCAGTCGGAGATCGCAACGAATCGGAAAACAAGGATTACGCTTCGCCACCCTTTTCCACGGTAATTCTACCTGTCCAATGAATTCGTTACTCTTTTGCTGCTCGACACGGGAACAGGGAGGGAAAGATGAGCGGAGGGGAGTAGGATGTGTGACAGCCGAGCGACAAAAGAATGGCAGAAAGAAGGGGGAGGGAAAGGAAGGGAGGATTGACGGAAGCTGCGGAACGAATATCGGTAGAATTGGCTTGCGGAATTGCTCGGATATCGAGAACGGATACGGGGGAGGGGGGGTGCGTGCCTTCTAAACGGATTAATGATTTTTTTCTTCTTCTTCTTCTTCTTCTTCTTCTTCTTCTTCTTCTTTTCGCCTTGATCGAGGAAGAAATAGAAATTTTAAAAAGTCGTCGACGATAAGGGAGATGTTTTTTTTTTTTTTTTTTTTTTATAGGAAGCAACTGTTTGAAAAATTTATATCGCGTCTTGGTAAACTCGAGCATGTTTTAAAACACGAAATTGAGTATCTGAAAATCTAGTAGTGAAGTTTTAATTTGAGAACTTAAGTGATAATATTTAAAAAAATTAAAAAAATTTAAATACTTGAACGTAATTGAAATATTGTAATCTTTCAATTTTTATCTCCTGGTGATGGTAAACTTTCGCGCAATCGAACTTACTTTTCCAATCATATTTTAAAAGATTAAAACCGAGAAAAATGAAAATAAATTAAAAATTAAAAAAAACTCTTCTTCGAAGCTCTTTTTCTTTCTTTCAAAAACTAATCTTGTCTAGTTTCAACCTTAACTACATTTATTACAAAAGATGTGCTAATGAAGGTTTACCTTTATCACTCGATTCACAAGGTTGAAAAACTTCCGATGATCGAAGGATTCCGAGCTTCCAAACAGATTCAAAAAATTCTTCCTACCCTCTAAAGTCCCCTCCAATGCTCATCTCGCGGGTCTTGGTGGACAACCAGCCCTCCTCATTGAACGACACCCTCCCCAATCCAAGAAAAGTTCCTAGAGGCTACAACACTCATAGAATCCGCTGTTCCCAGGAAACCGAGGAGACTCGATTCTTCTCGAGTGGGATGATCGAGACAGGCACAACTGAAAAACGTCGTCTCCCGAACACCACGTCGAATTGTTTCCAACCATCGTACAATGCCGATTCTTCTCTCAAAAAATTGTCGAAATCCTCGAAGCGTCACCACTTCTGTTCAACGTCTGAACGAATCCTTTAAATCTGAAAATATTAAAAAAAAAAAATATTAATAGAAAAAATTGCACAATAATATCGAGGAGAAGTAAACATAGTCTTGCTCGATTAATCGCTCTTTTGTTTCCGCTTTCAGAATCACAAACGAGAAATTAGGGTGGGTTTTGAAGTTTGCTTGAAGTAATTTGAACGATAAGAAAGAAAGAAAAGAAAAGAAGGAAGGAGGCGGTGGTGGAAAATGAGCGGAAGCGGGTTCGATGAACTATCATGGCGGATGGCCAGAATCATCGAACCCAAATGTCGTCCCCTTTTTACCTCCTCGTGCAACGGATTATATTATTTCCTCCTGACGATATACTTCTCTTTGTATCCGTTAATAAAGCTCCTCCTCGACGACGAAACAAAGCACGTTCCTTCCTCCTTTCCCTCGAAAC
Organism: Apis laboriosa; assembly: GCF_014066325.1. Taxonomy (NCBI): domain Eukaryota; kingdom Metazoa; phylum Arthropoda; class Insecta; order Hymenoptera; family Apidae; genus Apis; species Apis laboriosa. Next base: position 179,989 of record NW_025223437.1, on the reverse strand, counting down.
TCGTTTCCTCTTTACGTTGTTACGTGTCTTGTTTAATTATAACCAACGACGAAATGAAATCATAATGAACAGAAAGAGAGATCCCTTTAAAAGAGAGATCTTTGACGGAAGGATCTCAATCCTTTCCTTTCCTCTCCTCTTCTGTTTCAGAATTTTGGAAAATCTTATCATTCAGAGATTATATTTTGAAAAAAAGCAATGTTCTTTGAAGGATCCAATATACTTGAAATTACACGTATAATTAATGATCTATTATGCCATGCCATGTTTGTATTGATTAATCGAATTAATTTATGGGTAACACGCGTATTACATGTATAATTATGAGCGATGGGACTCAAGCTTAACAGACAAGCGAGAGAGAGAGAGAGAGATTGTATATCGCGAGTAGACATATATTCGACGCAAAAGGGCATGCTAATAAATTGATTATAAATTATAAAACATTATTATTATTATTATTATTATTATTATTATCGTATGTGTTGAGATATTTATTTGCCAAGAAAGATGTATCGAGAGAAGTTTTGAAAAATAGCAACGAATAATATTTAGCGAATCTTTAATTTATCCAGAGAATTCTTTTGATCTATACAAGGATATATTAAACTGTGAACGCGTATAGATGGAATAATATGTATGAGAGTTGTTACGCGGATTCTGAGGTAGATGGAATTTCATGGGGAAAAAGGAATGGGACCGGTGATTCCGTCAAAGGTATCGTGGTAGATCCTTGGAAACTTGGATGTAACTTTGATATTTTCTTTCAGATAAATCATTACGCGAAGTGTACGAATAATACGTATTTCAAAATCATCGAAGATTTATATCTCTTCGCTTCGTGCCTTTTGAAATTATTATTATTTTAATAATGACAATGCTAGTCATATTCAAAATTATTCATTCGAACGAATTCCTTTTCATTCTTCAGTCAGACATTCTCACTTTCTTTTCAGAGAAGAATCAGGATTCGAACGATATTTCGAATTATATCGATAAAAAAAGAAGAGAGCAATGCCAATTTCAAATCATCAAATTATTCGCGAAAATTCAAAAAATTCATCTATTTATCTCGTTAATCCATCCATTCTTACTTTCGATCTTCCTCATTTAGATTGCACAGAGACATCGATTCTCCATATTCCTAATTATACTTTGTAAATTAAAAATTACTTACTCAAAAAATCCTCGTGTTAATCTGCAACGTTTTATCTTTTTCCCCTTTTTTTCCAGATTTTTCGCACAATGAGATATTATCGGGTATATAAGAGATATCGATTCGAATTCCTTCTCGCGTTTCTTCATCGAAGATAAGTTTATTCGGGAGAGGACGTTGGAATTCGAGAAGGCGAGAGAAGAGACTCTTAATCAGAGCTGTCCGGTGTTGTCTGGGGAAACGCCAATATAACGTCATCGATCGGCTCCGACTGTCAACCGATTTCAAAACTTCTCTCGATACTCGATACTCGAATACTTTCCACTCTTATTTTAGGAGTTATTCTAGGAGGTTTCGACTTTGTTATTTCCATTTCGAACGATCTCTTCTTATATCCGCATTCTTCTCGTTTAAAACGCTCGAGGAGATCGAGGCCATCAACTTTGTTTCGAATAAGTGAGCGTTCTCTTTCGATCGAAAGCAAGAATCGGCTGGATCCGTTTTTTCTTTCTTTTTTTTTAGAACTCTTAGTATCGTCACAATCGTAGAAACACGTCGATTTGGAAAGATGTAGTTCGGTATAGTGGAGGAGGATAGAGGAAGAGAGGAGAGAGGGATCGAAGAGGAATTAAAGAAATTGTTAAAGAAATTCCTAGCGAATCTTGTTTGAAAATCTCGTTTATCGATCGAGAATTCGAAAAATGAAAAATTTTTCTGGAATCCGTCCTGGAAAATTCGATTTCGAGCGAATCGAAGACATATCTCCAAAAGTTCGTCGGATTCTAGGGTTCCCCAAATAATCGAACCTTCGTTAGCGGCGGAAGTTTTATCGAAAGAAAGTTATGAAAATGGAATATTGGAACTTTGAATCTTGTCTGGGACCGACAATCTGGAAAAGTTTTTTTTTTTCTTCCCTCCTCTCTTCGTTTTTCGGTGGAAGAAGTAGATGAAAAAAGTTGGAGGAGAACGAAAAAGTTGAACGAGTTTAATAACACTGTATATTATTACAAAAATATTGAAATACAGAAAATGGAAGATATTCGTTCTCAAAATTTTTGTTTCAATCTGGTATAACGCACTAAAATATAATAATTTACTTAATTTTTTTTTTTTTTTTTTACTTTTGATCTAAATTTTCTTTATCCAAGATATTAATTTTATAATTACAATCGCGGAACAACTACGTTTAATCAAATCCCTTTTCTTTAATCCTTTGTGAGCGGAAATGACGTCTCTTGCCCGCCCAAGGTATTCAAATTCAACTTTGACGAGCTACGCCCCCACCACACGTTCCTCGAATCCTCAATTTACCATACCATTTGAAAACGAATTTCTATCTAATTTATGCAAATTAAATCGAGGTTATAAATTGTTTTTCGAAAAAATAAATATAGAAAAATGAATACAAACATTACATTTCACTCTTCACTTGTAAAATCTGTAACACAATTTGTGCGTCCACTTCGAGGCCCTTAAACGTTTCGTGCGAAAAATTCATCAATTTGAGAACACAGTGAATCCACATCTTTCGATACAAATCAGATACGTTCCTATCGCAGGAATAAAAAGGAATAATCTCGTATCGCGTGTAAATGATAAGAGAACGAAAAGTTTCATCGAAGTAATTGCGTTACTCAACAAAAGACGCGATAGATTAACTATTCGGAAATAGCGAGAGACAAATTGTTCAATACGAAAATTTTATTAAATGGTCCTTTCCTTCGTGTTGTAAAGTTAATACAAAGTTGATTCGATACAAACAGATTATAAAATTATTATAACAGAATTGTTCATTCACGAAAATTTTATGTTACATTTATATTTTATTTCTTTCAAGATTTGTTAAAATATTTTTTATAAGCTTCTGGCAAGTTTCTGTCGAGAGATCTAAAACTATATTTGATCTAACGTTTCGATATTTTAATAATAAATAATTAAGAATGTAGATAAACCGATAAATATTCACAATCTTCTCAACTGAATAAAATCCTTACTCTCGTTAATCAAATTATGCATTTGATGAAATGCAAATGATGCATTTTGGACATCGATCGGAATTTTAAAATTAGCGAGATACTTTTCGATTATGGAAGATTATCACACAGTTTCACGAATAATAAACGAATTCGAAGATCGTTTTATTTCCATTCGTTTTTCCAACACGTTCACAAAGCCTCTTCCAGATCGATTATCCGAAAAGCCGATTATCGGAGGACCTAAGTTTATCGGCCTAATATTTCGACTTTAATACTTTATCCGCGATTATTAATCATTTTATCGCGCTCTACTTAACACAGTGTAATAACTCGCCCCCTTAAAATCCATAAATAATATCTTTCTGTGCTCATATGAATATAAAAATAATCAAACAATACGGAATCACGACACGATGTAATCTGGATCTATCCAGGAATACTTTAGCAATTGCAATGCGGCCAAGGAATGGTCCAAAGCGTTGTATCCCGGTGGAATCGAGTCAAGGGGTCAAGGTCACCTTTATTTCGAGGAGGAGGTTATTTCTTGGTGGCTGGCCAACCCCACTTCCGCCAAGTCGCATCCTCGATCAGCGGAAAAAATGCAAACCGAGGCTATTAAACAGCTTAAATTTATCTCAAACCGTTTTGGCAAATCTCTTGGATTTTCACTTTTTTCGGATAGAAAATTTTCTGGTTAGATTCGCTTATATGCGATATGATAACAGTTTCCTCGTTTCGAAATTGAGGATCGATTCACATCGAGCTTATACGCGTGTTACAATTTTCCAAATTTGTGTAATACGATTTTATAAAATCTGGGCTGTGAAAGGAAATAATTAGAATTTTCACGTATTCAAATTTTCTATGATTCTTCGTTTACGCGAAGAATGGTACGAAGAGAGATATTAAATAAGTATAAAAAAAGTATCATTTTGTTAAAATAATTTTATCTAGTGTTAATTTGAAAAAAGAAGTAATTAGAATTTTTAATATTCAAATTTTCAATTCAATTCTCTTTTCATTTTCCCAATAAATGAGATACTTAAAAAATATAAAAAAAAGTATCATTTTGTTAAAATTCTTTTATCTAGTATTAATTTGAAAAAAGAAGTAATTAGAATTTTTAATACTCAAATTTTCAATTCAATTTTCCGTTTTCCCAATGAATGAGATACTTAAAAAGTATAAAAAAAATATTATTTTGTTAAAATTCTTTTAGCTAGTATTAATTTGAAAAAAAAGTAATTAGAATTTTTAATATTCAAATTTTCAATTCAATTCTCCGTTTTCCCAATGAATGAGATACTTAAAAAGTATAAAAAAAGTATCATTTTGTTAAAATTTTATCTAATGTGAATTTTGGAAAACGAATTAATTAAAATTTTTTAATCTGCTATGTTGTATATACAGATAATACTGTTGTATTTACAGATAGTTTATGCATCAAATTTTCAATTCAATTCTCCATTTTCGCAATGAATGAAATACTAAAAAAGTTTGTGAATTTGGAAAAAGAATTAATTAAAATTTTTTAATCTGCTATGCTTTCTTATGGTATATACTTCAATCATTGCTTCACAAGGAAACAGTTACATTCATGCTGTTGTATTTACAGATAGTTTATGCATCAAATTTTCAATTCAATTCTCCATTTTCGCAATGAATGAGATAAAAAAGTTTGTGAATTTGGAAAAAGAATTAATTAGAATTTTTTAATCTGCTATGCTTCCTTATGGTATATACTTCAATCATTGCTTCACAAGGAAACAGTTACATTCATACTGTTGTATTTACAAATAGTTTATGCATCAAATTTTCAATTCAATTCTCCATTTTCGCAATGAATGAGATAAAAAAGTTTGTGAATTTGGAAAAAGAATTAATTAGAATTTTTTACTCTGCTATGCTTCTTTATGGTATATACTTCAATCATTGCTTCACGTATTAGAATTTAATTTAATTAATTTCTTAATAATGAATTTAAATTAGAATTTTTTAAACTGCTATGCTTCCTTATGGTATATACTTCAATCACGTATTCTGTAGGAAACAGTTACATTCATACTGTCGTATTTACAAACATTTTATGCATCGAGCTCATAGATTTTCCATTTGCGTCAAGAAATAGAAGAAATCCTCGATACACGATTTGATCGATAGTTCTTCGATAAAACTCGCATGATAAAACAGGATACAATCGAAAACTTTCATTTCAACGTGGCACGACGTTGAAAATCTTTTCCACATTTTCGCACCTATTTCTCGATTCGATGCTTCTCGATTCTTCTTAAACTTATCATAATCGCAGAAACAATCACGAAACCTCGTTTACACTATCTCGAAACTTGGAACCGGTTTCGAATCGTTCGAGGCTTTGGAGGGGAGAGGAGATTTACTCGACTCGCTCGTTTGTTTAAATTAAACGCTCGATAAACAAAGGGACATCGCGGACGTTGGAATTCCTCCTCTTAATTGAATCGAGAGAGGGGGGAAAAACACTTTGTCATTTTTTTTTCCTCCTCGAAGCAGCAGCCACTTTTTATCGCCATCCATTACCCTGACGAAGTTGCCAAGTATATTACAAAATCGCTCTCCTCGTTATTGACTCGTTCGAAAGAAGAAAGTTTATTAAATCTTTTGAGATTGATTTTTCTCGCCAGATGTTATTAATAATAAGAAAGAAAGAGAATCGAATTTCGAGATTCAAGAAAGAAAGATACGGAAAACAATGTCTGGATGTAAAGAAAAAAATACATTATTCATCCTACCAGGTCGTTCATCCCTTGCATTACATAAAAAAATCCATGCAAACGATGTAACATATTCGTTTCGACGGAATTCTCAAATTTCAGAAAATATCGGGGACGAAAAAAAAAAAAAAGAAAAAAAGAAATATTAAAGCGGAACAATATCGGGAACGCAATACGCAGTTTTTCGTACGAAAATATCCCACTCGCGATGAAAATGAACGGCAAAAACCTCAAAAACCTCGCGAAAAAAATTGTTTTTATAATAATGACAGGGGGGAAAAAAATTACGAAGGAAGCAAATAATGCGATACATTGGCGGATCCACGTTGGAGCAGCGTGCAAGAGAAACACGAGAGACGCGGCTGTGGTTAATCGTTGACACGAATAACCGGGATGAATGGCAAGGGTAGGCCTGTAGTACTTTCAGGGCTTAATAAAGAAAGGCAAAGCCGAAAAGGGAACGGCCCTCATTGTTCCTCATCGTTGCCGGAGGGGTAAACTTGGGGGGTCGAAACCCTCGTTCTACACCACGATGCTCCATTCACGCGCTCTCCTTTTGCACGATCCAACATCTTCTCAATTGAGGATCCCATCTTTTTCTACCCAGTGGGACGAAAGTAGGCAATTTTTCTTCCGATGGAATACCCAAGAAATTTCAAAATTTCCCTTTCTCTCTCGTTCTGATCAAATTGTTGTTGGGTCAATTTCGTTTGAATTTCTTTTTACGTTTGAGAAAACCGTTTTTTAATATATATTGTTCGCACACAGAGAAATTATTAGTAGAAAGAGAAATTATTTTTACGAACAGATCTGTAACATATAATTGTTTGGATTAATATTAACACGAGTGAAATAAGGAGGGAAAATTTCGATGAATTTCATTTAAAAGAGATTTTGAATCACCTTTAAGCAAATATTTTGTGAATCGAGTTTCTTCTTCCTAAAGCAATAAAAATATTGTGTTCTACACCCTCGTTCTGTACACCACGATGCTCCATTCACGCGCTCTTCTTTTACGATCCAACATCTTCTGAATTGAAGATTGCATCTTTTTCTACCCAGTGGAATTCGAATTAAACCAAGTGATAATCGTTCGCGATAAAACCCTCTTTTTCTCGTCACTATTTTCTTTATATAATATTCGTGTTCGTGCGCCTCCTTGGCAGGAGGACGTACTTTCTTTCATCGAGAAACTTTATCTTCTTAATCGTTCGAGACAAGACTTCGTTTCTTTTAAATTTTCTACCATTTTTCGAAAATATTCTCCCTCTCTTATATACAGATCTTCCCTCGAAGCGATCGAGTTGATCAACGGCTCCTAATTACGTATTCCAGTCGTATGGAGCCATCTTTTTCGTGAATGCGAACTTGTATCATTTGTCACGGCCATTAATTCGAAATGTTCGAAATACAGTCCGACAAATATCGGTATTTGCAAAAGCAAATACCGGTTTCAATGTTATATATATACGGTTATATCTCGCGCTCGATTTATCAGAATGTTTCGCCTTTAATTCAGGTCAGTGGATACCTGCCAATCTTACTCGACAACTTTCAAGAACGCGGGAAAAGATGGTGCTCTGTCGGAAGAAAGAGGAAGGTGGTGAATAGAAAAAAAAAGAAAAGAAGAAGAATTACAGAGATTATTTAATTTCGAATATCGATTAATGATTTCTAGGTATTCGAATTTATTGTCATTAAAAAAAGGATATAAGGAATTAAGGAAGAGTTTCTTTAAGTTTAGAAAAAAATTATTAATTAATATATATATATAGTTTAAAGATTAAGAAAATGAAAACATCTATGCGATATTCGAAATACTTATGAAAAGGGGAAAAATATGAAATGGAAATTTCACAACGTAAATTTAGAAAAAGAAAATCGTTTTGCATTCGTTTCTATTAATTTCAATTCAATTATTGACGATTTTATGTATATATATATATATTTTCAGAAGTCGCATATATCCACGTTGACCGGAGGATAAAACAAGCACGTTTCTTCTCCAAGTACGTTTTTCTCTTCTTATTGTACGAAAGGAAGTGGCACCTTTTTGCTTCTAGCTCTCTTTCTTCCTTGTTCCATGTTGTTCGACATGGTCGATTTTGCTCGAATCTCGGCTCAATCTTTTTACATTTGTTCTTTGACACGACCGAATCTCTCGTCCAATCTCTGTTTTCTTCCGATAAATAAAAATCGTCGTCACAGATTTTCGTAATTTTTGAGAAGAAAAGACAAAATTCTTTTCGTAAAATCGATCACGATTTTATGATATGAACGGGACTGCGACGATAATAAAAGATAAATAAAAAAAAAAAAAAAATGGATAGAAAAGAGATGGAAAAATTTAAAATTTAAAAACACTTTGGATCGAATTTGAATTTCAATCTGTGTGTTTTTCAAAAAAAAAAAAAAAAGTTAGAAAAAAAATAATAATAAAGATATCTGAAAGAGAAAAGCTTTCGAAACTATACTACACTAGGTTACATGTGGAATATAACTTAAACCCAATTTTAAATTCCTCTCCGATACAAATTTCGAACATTGTTGCCTCAGAAATTTCCCGATACGTTCCCGAGTGAACGAAAATATAACTCGATCGGATCTATTCTCGACGATATTAAAAAAAAAAATTTATCTTTCAAAAACATCGAACAATAATAATTTTCAATCGATCAGAAAGGAAGGATGGAATCGATAGATCATTGCATTTAAAATCTACGCGTAGGAGAAAAAGCGAAAGGATCGAAAAGATTCGAGTCGCCCTCGTTAATTTCGGCGAGAGAAAATTCGTGTCGAAGTGTCATAATCGTTAACGTAAAATTGAACGATCGTTTGACCGATAACGCTTTCGAAACCGATCCTCGATGAATTAAATGAAAACATTTTATGCGGTGCACGACGCGTTTCTCGTGCCCATTAAAATTTCAATCCAATCCCCTTTCATTAACATCGTGCCAGAGTTTATTATTCGCGATAATAATAAATTTCGAAGATCTCTTCGTTCGCCCTTCGTTAACGCGATATTTTTCCGCTCGTATCCCCCTTTATATCCGTGTCGTGTGTTTTTCCATCGTGAAACGCATACTCGTGGTGTACTTCGTGGTGTACTTCGTGGTGTAAATTTTCGTGAATTTTCATTCATTTATCTTTAAACGATCGCCTCTTCCAAATGTGACGATATATCGGAATAATTAAATAGACGAATTATTTTATTCGGATCAACCGATTAAAAAAAGGGGGAGAAAAGGATATTTCTTTTCTTTTTACGTTTTTGAAGCAATAAGTCGAGGAAAGTGTGTTTACGCTCTATTCCATCTCTTTTGCTATCACACTTGCTCTGTATTATCGATCGAGAACGGTGACAAAGTGGGCGGGCTCTATCGAGAAAAAAGAATAATTTCACAGCATTTGCGTAGCCTTCCAATTAAAAGGCCAATTATAATGGAAACGGAACTCGTTTATTTGGGAAGTTACAACAAAAAAGTGTAAAATCGTCGTTCTATTTCATCTCGTTTCTTCTCTCTTTGTCACTTATCTTCAATAGTGATGTGACTGTAACTTACGAATAGTCGAAGAAATAATTAAAAATCAAAGATAAATATAGGATTTTATTATCTGTAAATCAATATTACGCAATTGTTTTAGATAGATACAATCTTTCTGCCAATTCTTCTTACGTTTTTCGAATTCTCGTCGATTCCTCTAATTCATCGAATGATCGTCGATCTTTTGAATTAAAATTCCCAAATTTAAGTCTTTGGTACCATTTTTTCACCATTTCAGTAGCTTCGACAGCCGATTTCTTAAGCTGGAGTGACGCCATATCGAAATTGTTGCACAGAACTCGTCGCCATTTTTCTTAAAAACATAAGAACGATCTTTCAGATGGCGCCACGAACGGAAGTTATGGTAGATAAAAAGGGGAAGGAACTTATTCGCACACCTCATAATTAACCCCTCGTTTTACGATTCAAGTTCCAATAGCAACAAGAATGTCTGGTTAAGTTGTTTAGTTTTCGTAGTTCACAATGTAAAAGTAAAATCGCTATTATCACTATCGTTGTTTAAAATATCTATCAAATTATTCGTTGCAATCTTGACAGAACTTTCGCACTTTCATTAAAAACGCTTATTATTCTTTTTGACGATATTTTTAAGGATACCTTTCTAATATTCTAATATTTTAAATATTTCTAGAGAAAATACATTTGCATCGTTCGAATACGAAGTAATTCGAAAAGAAGTTATGATCGTAGAAAGAAAAGGAAGGAACTTATCGGTAGCCATCCCGAAAAAAGAAATCTTCCATTTCATAGATACAACTGCATATGCACGAATATATACGAGTATATAATAGTCACGAGCATGTAAAAATAAAATTTTTTTCACTCCTGAACCCTCTCTGTGATCATCTCCAGAATCAAGACATTCCAATTATTTTAAAAATTTATTTAAAAATTTAGTTCGAAAAAATTTGTGAATTCTTGCCTCGAGGAAACGATAATTTTCCCCTTTTTACGCGGAACAAGAAACGGCAAATTCGACGAACGAAAACTCGTGGAAAAGTGAAGCGAAAAAGTAGCGTATTTGTCTGACCGAATCGAGAGAAAATTCGGGTTTACAAGTCGAAACACGATTCGAATCCCACGATTTTCCACGCGATATCGTCGAAATTAACGTTGTAAACGCGTTTGCGGCTCTCCTCCTCGGGTGAAAACGAGAATTCGCTCGAAAACAAGACCGATGCACGGTGATCGGATCGATTCGGATTCGCTGGTGAACCGGCGATAAATAAAACAAATCGGCCTCGATCAAATATCACGCTACGGCGGCGCTCGGCTTTCGAAACGTGTCTCAGGGAATTATTTTTCTGATTTATGGAAGGGGGTGTGTTGTATCGTTTCGAGGTTTTTAATCTCTCACCGTGGGGGATAATGCGCTCGTTAAAAATGATCGAGCACCCCGAGATCCGTGGACGAGAATTTTTACAAGGATATCCTTGCGACGTGTATCCTTCTCTTTTTATATTTTATAATTTATATCCGAAAAGAGGATATCGCGTTTCGGAACAGGTTCAATTTTATTTTCTTCCATTATTCTCGCCATTCGTGGGAGGAGTTTATTCGATCGAAAGGAATTTCGTTAACGAAATTCTCTGGATGTTGTTTAATTATCCGAATGATAGATTCGTTTTATGGTTTCAATTGTACGAGAGTATATAAAGATCATCGAATCGTGTCTTTAAATATACTATATTTAAATAGATTTATTTAAATATTTTTATTTAAATAGATCTTGCAACAAAATAGTAATGTATAGTAAGTAATGTATAATAAGTAATGTATAGACACGTACGAAAGTAAATAAAATTGAAAAAAACTGGAAGGAAGCGAAGCTTGAACAGGCGATCCTGCGACAATTTCGTTATAATCGAACGATAAAGTTTCGCAAACTTTGGGAAAATCCTTTCGCCTTCCAGGACTTCCTTTTCTAGTTACGTTACTGCACCGTATCGGCGCGTAATCGATACTGTTGGAGTCTGTACAGATCCCTCCTCCACACCCCTCCGTTGGATCGTCTTTTGTTTCGAACGAACGAAATCTGTCCTTGCCAAACCGATTTTGCGTGCACAATACGAGAGAAAAATTGTCTCTGGGAAATAAGCGTATGGAATTTGTAACGTATTTTCCTTTTTTATTTATTTATCTTTTTTTTTGAGAAATTCGATTTGACAATTCAAATTCGAACGGTTCGTTTCGTTCGTTGCGCAAGAAAAGATACTGAAAACAAAAAAAAAAAAAAAATAGCATAAGAGAGGATTAAAATAATTCGAACGATGAAAATTCATAAACGAAAGAATTTTAAAGAAAGAGAGGAGTAATTAAAAATTATTACTCTGCAGAATATCTTGGGAATTTTTATCTTGGGAATCATGATAACAACGAATTATCAAAAAAAAATCGTAACCCATCTTTGCCATTCAACGATTCGCTCGATCAAAGAAGACAGATCAAGAAAGATACACTCTGCGGAATATATCTTGAAAAAAGAAAATTTTACATTTTATTATATTCATTCTTCGATATATAAAACAATAAGTTATTAAAAAAGAAATCATACGTATTATGATTCCAATGATTTTTCTTCAACGATTCGCTCGATCAAAGAAGACAGATCAAGAAAGATATACTCTGCGAAATATCTTGAAAAAAGAAAATTTTACATTTTGTTATATTCATCCCTCAATCATGATAACAGTTATCAAAAAGAGTTATCAAAAAGATCATATCTATTAACCCAACTTTTCCTTCAACGATTCGCTCGATCAAAGAAGACAAATCAAGAAGGATACACTCTGTGGAATATCTTGAAAAAAAAATTTTACATTTTGTTATATTCATCCCTCAATCATGATAACGAGTTATCAAAAAGAGTTATCAAAAAGATCATACCTATTAGCCCATCTTTTCCTTCAACGATTCGCTCGACCAAAGAAGACAGATCAAGAAAGATACACTCTGCGGAATATATCTTGAAAAAAGAAAATTTTACATTTTATTATATTACATTTTATATACTCATCCTTCGATATATAAAACGATAAGTTAATAAAAAAAATCGATCGTATTAGCCCAACGATTTTCCTTCAACGATTCGCACGACCAACTCGCACAAGGGATGGACACTTGTTACCCTCGTTAAGTTAAACTGACTTTCGAATCGAGGTAAAACGAACGATAAAGTGTTGTGTGTATCGAACGAGAAAGCGGATGAACAAAGAAGGAAGAAGAAAAAAAGAGGAGAAGGGAGGGGAGGGGAGGAGGGAGAGGCGGAAAATGAAAACAGAAAGGAACTGTATGCAGAGGGGGGTGGTAGGAAAGGGGATGATGAAGAGGGGAGAGGAAGGGAGGATAGGGGATAAATGGAAACTCGGACGAAAGGTTGAACAAACGAAGCGTTTCACCGTCAGAAGGGACTTTCGATCGACCATGGCTTTCATGATTTTCCAGCTGGAAGGAGATCAGGAAGCGAGCGCTTCTACTTCGTTTTTGACGGAGAGCTAAGTAACGAATCGCTTCTACGACGAGGAATCGAAGTTACGACGAGGAATCGTGTTTCTTTTTTTTTTTTTTTTTTNTTTGGGGGGGGGGGGGAAGAGAAACGGCTGAATCGACGATTTTTCGTTTCGAAGATTGCCACTAACAAAGGAAAGTATTTTTAGATTGGTGAATTTGAACGAAGCGAAATGTATTCCTTTTATACGAAAAATTACGCGGCGTGTCGAGAAATTAACTAAGACGAAAGAATCATTTTGCTCTCTTTGAACTCGTGTAAAGAATTCGTTCATCTGGACTTGTGGATTGAGAAATTAAATTTATTTGTGTTTTTAAACTTAAACCAACCAACTGAATTTACGTTGAGAATTTACGCGGAAAAAAGGGGGAGAAAAGTCGGAGAATTTTGTTTTCTAAACTCTTGATTCTTCCCTTCTTTAAATCGTGCTTCGAAATGTATTCCTTTTATACGAAAAATTACGTGTCGAGAAATTAACTAAGACGAAGAAGAATCATTTTGCTCTCGTTCAAAAGGTGTAAGTTCGATGAAACGCGAACGAAGTATGAATGTACGATTCAAATGTTTCTTCGATGATCGATGAAAATATTCCGATGATAATTCCGTGAACTGTGATGATAATTGCGCTTTTCGTTGGACGAGAAGCGGCGTGTAACCCGGTGGAAAGTTTTGTATCGAAAGTTTGTTTATTTTTCAACGTGAAGAAGAATTTCCACTCCCGCCCGACTATGAAGTGGTTATACTACTGATTGAGTTCCTCCGCGAGACGAGCTGCGACTCGAGAGATATTTCTACTTTGCGGATATCTCTCTTTTCTTTTTCCTTCCCTTTACAATTTACCTTTTATCTTCCGATTTTATCTCCACTCGTAGTTAAATCGAAAGAAAAGTGATACGTATTTTATTCCTTCCATTAATGAAGTTTAAAATTGAATAAGAGAGTTCTTCTTTCTTTCTTTTTTTTTTTTTTTTTTTTTTAAATAAAGAGATTACTCTTTATTACGCAAATGGTTATTATCGAATATTTCGATAAAATGTGATTGACAAAAATAACGAGTTCGTGATAACTATGTATACATCCTTTTTTTTTTTTTTCTTTTTTAAACGCACACTTGATCCACGAATCAATTTGTTCGAGTTCCTTCCTTCCATCATAGTTTATACTCGATTGATTTGTTCCCAAATACCGTGCTCTCGAGAATTTTTCACGAGTACGCGCAAATATATACGCAGATATTTCGTGTTACGAATAAACAAGCTCTCATAACAAATTCCACAACAAGTTTTCGATAACAATCAATTTTTTTAACGATATTTTTCAACGCGAATAAGTCGATAATATCGATACACGCTCTTTTCAATCCCATGAAAATATATTTAAAGATAGAAATATGGGGAAAAAATATGGAATTAATAAATCGATCGTTAACAACGCGTAGCGGCTTATCGAAGAAACTTGTTCACACGCGAATTCAGTTACACGTATAATTAGTTTAATATCGATTTAAAAAAGAATCATTCTCATCTCCATGAATCCTCGAATAAAAAGCTTTCGTTAGAGATAGAGAAAGAACGAAATAACGTTTTATTATTAATATTGACATATGAACTACGTCTCAACTTCAAATGTTTCAGAATTTACCTCACACGTTCGATCAAAGAATCTTCGAAAAAGAAGAAGAAAAATAAAATGAAAATCGCACAGTTTTATCAATTAATTGGTCCACAAATATTTAAAATCGAATCGACACGCGTCTTCAAAAACATTGAGGTTCGCGTCAAGGATAATCCCCAGCGGATTAAAGATGAATCCCTGCAGTTACTACACCGCTTAAAGTCGGTCTCACAGTTATGAAACATTTACCGTAATCTCTCGAAACTTTGTGGGAGGGAAGAGTAACACGAGGTTTTTCTTTATTTTCCACGCCTCTCGAACAATGTATATCAACTGGACAAAATTCATTTTCGAATGTGTCTTAATGTAACCGTGTAACAACTGTACATTAAAATTTTAAATCCTTTTTTTAAACGTTTAAAAAGAGGATTAAGCAAGATATATATATAGGTAGACGACTTAATTATATAATAAAGTTGAGAAATATCGTGTAAATTTATCAAGAAACATTTAAATCTCAATTTTATGTTAGATATATAATATCTCAAAATATCTATTTTAATTTAAATTGTCAATAAATTTCTTGTTTTTTTTTTGTAAATTAAACTTAAAGTTTAATTTATTATTACACGATGTAATGATTTGTCAATGATTTTTCACATGTTCCATGTCGTTCCACGCGAATGTACGAAAAGTAGAAACTCTTTATTTTCACCGCCATATTTGATTCGCCATATTTGATTCGCCATATTTGATTCGCCATATTTGATTCGCCATATTTGATTCTAGCGGATTCTTTAATCCAGCCATTCATATTTATGGATTAATTTTAAGCTATCTTATATTATAATATACGCATTTTTATAATTGTTTATTTATTATATTTTGAAGAAATAAGTAATAATAATATTTTCAACTTTAGTTGGCAATTTTCTTTATTCCTTTCAATGTTTGAGTGATCGATAATCTTCTTACAGTTTTATCGTTTTTATTTTGTTAAATTATCGTCATTTAGGCCCATACTTTTTCCTGAACATCTATTTCTTTGGAATACTATTTCCAATTTATCGTACGTCGTTCGTCAAATTCGAAGCGCTTTCCAATGTCAATGCTACAATTTTTTTGTTATATTTCTACAGATATTTTGCGTAGATATTTTTACTTAAGGATCTGAGAGTAACTCGGAGGATTTTGCATTTTTTTTCCCTCAATATAATAAATTCAACTATCCCTCTTGTCAATTTGTAATATTGTCGAATTGAAAAATGCACTCTTTTCATCTTTATTCATTTTATTTATTCACTTCCTTTTTATTCCAAATTATATCCATACTTATTCTTCTATATATTTCTATACATTCATTACTATCCATTTTCTTTCCTATTCTACACTAAAAATTAAATGCACACACGTTACATACATTTTTAATAAAATAACGAATTATAATAAAAAAGGGAATATTGTTTTCCAAACATCAGAATCTCCACACGTAAGAGAGAAAAAAAATAATTTCATCCTCCTTTTGGCCTCCCATTGTTCGACCATCGTGGAGCGATCAAGAGTTTCATCAGCAGGGGGAGGAATGGTGGAGGAAATCTGTGAATATCTGACGCGAGTGAACAGCGTCAATCGTTCCTCGCAGCTCATAAAACACGCGCGATCGTCTTAAATGGAAATTCCTTTTTCGTATCCGCTTCCCCGCTCGTCGAGCCCTGTCGCGCGAAATTTCACGCGACGGGATCGAAAGGGGCACGCGATTGGCCCGAGTAGTCACGCGAGGAATTCGATTATCCTGACACGAAAAACGAGGCGCGCGCGAGAATCGTCTCTTTCTTCTCTTTCTCTCGGATGGGAATGGGATGGAAAACGAGAAACGTTTCCTCGTTCCTCGTCGAAAGAAAAACCGAATTTCGAAGTTTCGACGCGTGATCGATGGATTCACATATCGTAAAAGATAATTGTTGCGAAAATTTGATAACATCCTTGTCTGATAACATCTCTTTTCAGACTACTCAGATATATTTACTGTCTTCAGTTGTGTATATACGCATGCTTTTGTAGAAAAATTGACTATTCTTCGATTCCAAAAGTGTCTTATCAGCTGTACAAAATTTGGAATAATATGATAATTCGAAAATAATTGTTGAAATGAATGTTAATTAAACTCAAAAATGTTCAATGAAAACGTTTTGTTTTCATGGATTCCAGCATCAAATTGTGAACCTAAAATTCTAAAATAAAGTTCCTCCAAAACTTCTCAAAGCTAGTGCAATAACAGCATGGTGGAATGAAGAATGGAAAAACTCAAGACCTACAAAAATTACAACTGACTTTAATCTTTAATTAACACTAATCAGAAAAGATTTAACCAAGCTGTACTAATAAGAGCAAGAATTTAACTCTTAACTTAAATTACAAAAGCTTTTGTAGAAAAATTGACTATTCTTTGATTTCAAAAGTGTCTTATCAACTGTACAAAATTTGGAATAATATGATAATTCAAAAATAATTGTTAAAATGAATGTTACCAAACATTTGCAATATATGCATGGAACTCTATGAAACACATATTTAATTGAAATGAAATGAAAATTTAATATCCAAGAAAGCCAATTGCTGAACTCACTCAGCAAGAAGAAGAATCTGTAGTTAAGACATTGACTTCTATCATCCTATTTACTAGAAAAAACAGTTATTGAGTTCTCTCATCGTAGTAATCTTGAAGCGAACGTGATCTAAAACGCATAATAATAATAAAATAATCTCTTATCTACGAGAAAAGTTCAAAGAAACGTAATTGTGATAAAATTCTGATGCAATCCATGCTACATACCGATCTCTTTGTCTCGAGATGGGCAAAAATTAAGACTCGAAGATCACGATATTTCGAAGGCACGTACACAACAATTTCGATTAACAATACGATACCACGTTACGATGGCCGCCATTTTTGAACAGCCGCGGTCGTTTAACGGGAAGTCGTTTGGAACACAAGTCGTAGAAGCGTTGAAAGCTAGGCGAATCGAGTCACTTTTCGCCGTTATAAACGTGCGCTTCGTGTCCAAGAAGCGCGATAATCGAATCGCTGAAATAGCTTCTCACAGCTTCCTTCGTAACAGACACTGGATTTATTCTTTCCAATTGAGTTTTCGATTCTTTCTTTTTTTTTCCTTTTTCATTACGAACTAACGAGTTCAAACGAATTAAACGAAAACCTGTAAACTGTATAATTTTATCGCGCCGATCAACATTCTTTCTTCTCTTTTCAATTATTTCCTTCGATTAGAGAAAAAATGGAAATGAATAATAATTCCCACCTTTTACATTACAACTCTCGATATATTCGTAGAAAAATTTATGCTCGTCCCTTTCCAAGAATCAACCTTCCCGAAAGCGTTTTCTCGACGAATGCTTCATCGCTCTGTTTATTATTAATAAGTTCGGCGAAGATTCTCCTCCTTTCTTTCATTTTCTCTCGTAAAAAAAATGTTGGAAGATGATAAAACCGAGAATTTACATCCCAATGTACAAGACGCTGTCGTAAAATGGTTAACTTTCTCTCTCTTTCTCTCTCTCTCTCTCTCTGCGAATAAAGTTGAACTGCGAATTTAAGTTAGGTTAGGTTAGGTTAGGTTAGGTTAGGTTGGAATAGGAGCGACATCTTCCTCCCAGAAGCGAGCGTGAATCTCTTGGTCCCTGGATGCGTATTCGAACCGATACCAACAACCAGGCGATTTGGATCGTTCGTCTCTCTCTCTCTCTCTCTCTCTTTCTCTGTCTCTCTCGTCGAATAACACACCCATATCGTGACTCCAGGCTACGATGCTTTGGGGGATACATACCGGCGAATGTACGAATGCCTCGATTATACACAAACCGGGTCTCGATAATTCAATTCGACTCTTGAAAATCTATGTTTGCTCAGCCTCTTGTTTTGATCGTCGCGCGTTTTCGATAAATTTCGTCCTGGAATAACGCGTGGTCGTCGCGTGGATTAACAAACGCGAGGAGTTTGGCCGCCGATCGATTAACTACTATTTTAGGATTAAAAACGAAAGAAAGAAAGAAAAAAATCGAAAAGAAATATATGATACGTCGAACAGTAGTTCGAATAATAGGAGAAACTAACTGGACAAAATTATTCTTTTTTCCAATCTATAGATTTAATTAAAGAGAGAGCAATACCGCTTTTTCGTCACATTTAAATAATGTAGAATAAAAAATACATAATGCTTGATATTTATATAAAAAAGTATAATATATTATATAAAATATATTTATATAAACAAATATTTGTAATTTGAATAAAATGAGATTGAAAACGAATTTGACGAACGTACGATAAATCGGAGAATTGGAAATGATATTCCAAAGAAACGGATGTTAAAAAATGCTTGGTAAAAAAAAAAAATTATAACTAATACTTAATCTACTTAATCTAGAACTACTTAATCTTAAATTTAATTTAAATATAATAAAAAAATAAAAAACTTGTCGATAATTCATAACGATTTAAATTGAAATAAACGTTTTACGATGTACGTTGTAAAATTGAAATTTAAACGCTTCTTGAAAAATTTACAAAATATTCTTCAACCATTGAATATACACACACACACACACACATATACGCGTGAAACGTTTAAAAAGAGGATTTAAAATTTTAACGCAACGCATAATCGCTCCACGCGAAATGGAAACAATTACTTCTTTATACGTTTGAGAAGGAATTCGCAAGCAGCGCATACCCACCCACGATTTAAACAACGACTGGATCGCGTCACATTAGGAATTCACGCACGTAACTAGTTCTTAGATTCGATTCGTCGAGATGACGGTTTTCCATGGGATTACGGGAGACGGGAAACTCGGTGATATAATTCACGCTTGCCGCTTGTTCCCAGAGCTCGATAGCTCGGATTGACACAACCCGACAAATGTAACGTTCCACGATGCGGAAAATTAGAATTCCTCGACTCGCCCTTATGAATCGAACGACGATATCGGTGGAGGGGGGACACGTTGGAACAACGATACGTGCGCGTTTGAACGGAGAGGGAGGAGACGAGAATAACAGAGAGAGAGAGAGAGAGAGAGAGAGAGAGACAACAATGGGAAACAATGGGAAAGCTCACAGTGGAATAAGATTTTCTGTAACTGGGAATGAAGAGATTGCGTATTATCGTTGCGACGCGAGTATCCTTAAAGTGAAAGTGGCAGAATGCGACAATTTGTGAAGTGATATAAAAATAATTGGTGGAAAGTTTGTGATTATATAAACGAATATGAAAATGGAAATTTTGAAATATTTTAATTGGAAGCGAGTTCCAAAGTATCGTTAATGTTAATTAATTTTAAGGTGAATTGTACATTGATGTCAAAGTTCTACGATTTTCCTAACTTCAATTAAACTTGAATAATTATTCGATGCAGAGTTGGGGAAAACGTAATTGAAAATTACGATAAAATTGAATTATCTATTACTAAATAATCAATAATCATTGGTTAATGAATAAAGGAAAGGAATCAGAAGTTGTTCAATGATTAAATTTCTCTTACTCGCTTATTTTTGTAACGTAATTTGCTTTCAATACAATTCTTAACACATTTCAAACGTTTCATCCGATAATTCCTGCGTTTTGTCATCGTATATGAAAATAATCTCACAACAACCGAAGATGGCAACAGTCTTATTATAATAAAATAAAAACAATTAGAACAAGTCAATCAACGACAAACATTCACTTCTCCATCACTGAACGATTTAAAAATTAACGATCACAAATTACGAACAAGTTAATCGCCACAACCGATTTATTTTCAACTATGACCGATTAATTACAGTTTAAATAATCGACCACAAAATAAAATTATTTTAAAGAAGAATTAATTACCGTCCAACTCGGATGGAACGTTAATCATCCAGGATGATCTTTTCCTCCAAGCGTAGCAATTCATTTCTTATATCGCGATATATATATATTGTGCGATTTCAAAACCACGCACGTCGCGGTGAAAGATTGCTCCGCGCAGAGAAAAAAAAAAAAAAAAAAAAAAAAGGGAAAATCTACCAACCCCAATCCTCATAAACTCGTATTCAGTAAGATCTATCGCTGTACAATGGCGTGTACGCGATGCGGGGATTTGGAAAAATCGTCCATAAAGCCGACTGTCACTCGCCGGTGTCATCAGTCAGCGAAAAAATGGGTCCATTGTATCCCAGAGAGTTGCGTGCCCTTAGGGAGAGAACAGTTTTCGTCCGTGCTGTTTCGTCTCAGATTTCACACACCTCCCGTGTTCTCTCCTCCTAGAACGTTAATACCCGCGTTTCCAATCGGTTCAGAAGGAATTCGCGGCACGAAGAATTGAAAGAAAAACAAGAGAGAGAGAGAGAGAGAGAGAAATGGAAATATTTACTTCGAGAGATTGTTATCGACGCATTTAATTAATAAATAGATATATATATATACTACTCGAAATAAATATAAATAAATATAAATAAATATTAGAGCAGCATGGCGTCGATGATAGGATTAATTTGATATTCGTTTCGCTTGAAAATTTAACATTTCAAATAATTTTGTATTAATATATATATATATGTATGTATATACGTGTCGATGGCTCGAGGAATAAAATTATTAATTCGATATTGTTATAAATTATAACGTTATCATTTCTGTGAGCCCACGAAATCGATACGGTTTTGATTTCTACGATTTTCGAAAGTTTAACATTCGGGTTGAAGAGAATGCAAATTTTCGATATTGATCGCGAAGTGAGTCATTATCCTCGAAACATTGTGGTGAATACGATGTCGGTATTACAGAATCGATACGTTTCGTTTCACGTCGTGCAACACGCTCGGAAATTTGGCAGGCGAGTAAATTTTCGGTGTCTGGAAATGGGAATTATCGTACTTACGAATTTCACGGACGGAAAATGGGATCTCGTTCCGTGGAAGAGTCACGTACGCGGAGTTATTCCTCCCCACCCCACACTGATCCAAATGGAACACTGTATTTACGAGGGTTACGCGCAAATGCGTCATCGCCCTATTTAATTATCCTCCTCGCGCGCCACGATTCTATTTCCGGTGTTATCCAATCGTTGGAAAGGGACAAGAGTTTTCTTTTTCTTTTTCTTTTTTTTTTTTTTTTCATCAATACTTTGTAAATTTGCGAAAATTTAGCTCGTTCGAAATTGTCTCGAATCTATTCAATGCGACGGAATTGAAAATTTGTGATAAAGGAATCGTGAGAGGATTGGAAAAAGATGGTTGCATCTCGATTGGTGAAAATTTGGGATAATAATTTGTTAGTTGATGAAAGAGTTTTATTTGTAGGAATAACGATTAAATTGATTAAAATAAAAATATTTAATCGTGTATTTATTAAATAAATACGCAATTTGAAGGAAATATATTATTCACCTGTTTATCAAGAAAAATCTGTCTTATAGATTATAATTTTAGGTCAATCTGCGCGAATATAAATTTTAAACAGCTGCATTATAATTACATTGACTGTACTAAGCATAATAAATTGTCTTTTAATTGAAAAACAGAATGAATGAATTAATGAAATAATTACTGCCCTTAAATTATCGAATTTAAATTTTTAATCAAAATTCTAAAATGGAAGCTATATAAGAGAGTTTATGACAAATTGATTTTATTTAATCGTTTAAAATATTCGTAAAGTTTTATTTATTTATTTATTTTTTTTTTTTTGACGAATCTTTCAACGCATTCCAGAAATCCATTATATACGATTTATAGTTGATTTGTCAAAAGATCAACAAGATAACCAACGCGCTTCCTCGCGTTATTAATTATAAATCGGGATGACTAAGTTCAAACTACGCTTTATCGCGTACGATTTACATAAATGTTCCATTCCATTCATACTTCTCCATCATCAATTTCAGCTCCACTTATAAACCGCAAAATGTACGCAAACCGACTATTGTTTCGACGCGCAAATTACTTTATCCTTTTATCAACTCCAATCATAACTCTATTACACCATTTGCCAAAGGTTTCATTACGGGAATACTATCCAGTCTCTCCCTTAATTGAACGAAATTGAATTAATTACACGTGAAATCTTCCATTTCATTCGCGTTACCGTATAAAATATAATTGATTTTAACTGAAATTTATGAATTTAATAATAATAATTAAAGCTAAATAGTAAAAAAAAAAAAAAAATAAAAATAAAATAAACTTGCCTTCTCTTGAATTTGTTATTTCCATCCTTTATCGCGCATAGAAATTCGAAAATTTCTCTTCAAGATTATTTTAACAAAGAAAACGTTCATTTTGCAAGATAATATCGCGATTAGAATTTCTCCTATCAACAAATCATCGAGAGAAGTGTAAAAACGAGAACGTTAAAAATCGCACGATTAACAAAGAACGAACGAAAACTTTACCAAAAATATTATCAACCCCTCCATCGACCTCCTTTCCTTACACTTCTCGTCCAACCGGTGTAAGATTTCCACGAGAGCTGGCCTCAATCTTCTCGACCTTGGTCGCGCGATAATCCTCCGAGTTTCCTCCAAGCTTCCAAACTTCCACAATTCCAACTCTTGGCCGCCTATCGATGGCCGATCGAACGAAACCAATCCTTATCTCGCGATAACGCGAGTTAATTTCCTCCACGCGCGATGGATAGTAAAGCATCGAGTGAGAGAGGGAATGGAAGGTGGGTCTGTCGCCACGACACCGTCATAAACTGTGCAACTTCCGCATCCGTGGATAAATTTCAACGATGCTGGTTGGTGCGCGAGCAGGAAATGTTTGCAGCGGAACGGTGGGATATATACGACTGGTTGGCAGAGAGAAGGGCACGGTACACGGATTTCGCGTTTCGAAAAGTGGGGAAAGGCCATGAGTTTGGATTTATTCCATTTGGATCTCGACAATAACGAGCTTTCCCAAACAGTTGTATTAAAAGATGGAAGCTCGTACGACGGGTGTTCCATTAATACGGATTACCTTCCCCAGGTGTCCGTTACTTTTTAAACTTGTAATAATAGTAAAGGAATCAATGGACGAATCGGTTTTACCGATCTTTTTTACGATATTTTACAAGTTTGTTTCGAAGGAGAATGAATTATCCTTCGAAACAATTTTTGACATTATATTTGAAGTTTGTAGACGAGGGACCATTTATACGATCTTCTCGTGACGTTTTACACGTGTTGTTTCAATGGATAATTCATTTTCAAATTTGATGAATGAAGAAATCATTTTTACGATCTTCTCTTTATATATGCTGTTTCGAAGAAGAATTCATTTCCAAATTGGCACTATATTTATATATATTTGTAGATGAATATTCAGAATTCATTTTCAAATTGGCACTCTATTTACAGTTTGTAGATGAATGAAGAAATCATTTTTATGATCTTCTTATGATATATATGTTGTTTTGAAAAAGAATTCATTTCCAAATTGGCATTCTATTTATAATTTGTAGATAAGCGAAGGAACCATTTTTACAATTTTCTCGTGACATTTTACACATGTTATTCCAACGGATAATTCATTTTCAAATACTATATTTATAGTTTGTAGATGAGTGAAGGAATTATTTTTATGATCTTCATGATTTTATGACATTTTATATTGTTTCGAAGAAGAATTAATTCTCAAACTTCAAATTATATTTAAAGTTTGTAGATGACTGAAGGAACCATTTTTACGATCTTCTCGTGACATTTTACACATGTTGTTTCAACAAATAATTCATTTTCAAATTGGTATTATATTTATAGTTTGTAGATGAGTGAAAGAACCATTTTTACAATCTTCATGATCTTATGACATTTTATGTTGTTTCGAAGAAGAATTCATTCTCAAACTTCAAATTATATTTGAAGTTTGTAGATGAGTGAAGGGACCATTTTTACGATCTTCTCGTGTGACATTTTATATATGCTGTTTCGAAGAAGAATTCATTTCCAATTTGGCATTATATTTATATATATTTGTAGATGAATATTCAGAATTCATTTTCAAATTGGCACTCTATTTACAGTTTGTAGATGAATGAAGAAATCATTTTTATGATCTTCTTATGATATATATGTTGTTTTGAAAAAGAATTCATTTCCAAATTGGCATTCTATTTATAATTTGTAGATAAGCGAAGGAACCATTTTTACAATTTTCTCGTGACATTTTACACATGTTGTTTCAACAAATAATTCATTTTCAAATTGGTATTATATTTATAATTTGTAGATGAGTGAAGGAATCATTTTTATGATCTTCATGATCTTATGATATTTTATGTTGTTTCGAAGAAGAATTCATTCTCAAATTGACATTATATTTGAAGTTTGTAGACGAGGGACCATTTATACGATCTTCTCGTGACGTTTTACACGTGTTGTTTCAATGGATAATTCATTTTCAAATTTGATGAATGAAGAAATCATTTTTACGATCTTCTCTTTATATATGCTGTTTCGAAGAAGAATTCATTTCCAAATTGGCACTATATTTATATATATTTGTAGATGAATATTCAGAATTCATTTTCAAATTGGCACTCTATTTACAGTTTGTAGATGAATGAAGAAATCATTTTTATGATCTTCTTATGATATATATGTTGTTTTGAAAAAGAATTCATTTCCAAATTGGCATTCTATTTATAATTTGTAGATAAGTGAAGGAATCATTTTTACAATTTTCTCTTGACATTTTACACATGTTATTTCAACGGATAATTCATTTTCAAATACTATATTTATAGTTTGTAGATGAGTGAAGGAATCATTTTTATGATCTTCTCGTGACATTTTATATATGCTGTTTCGAAGAAGAATTCATTTCCAAATTGGCATTATATTTACATATATTTGTAGATGAATATTCAGAATTCATTTTCAAATTGGCACTATATTTATAGTTTGTAGATGAAGGAACCATTTTTACAATCTTCTCGTAACATTTTACACATGTTGTTTCAACAAATAATTCATTTTCAAATTGACACTATATTTATAGTTTGTAGATGAAGGAATCATTTTTACAATCTTCTCGTGACATTTTACACATGTTGTTTCAACAAATAATTCATTTTCAAATTGGTATTATATTTATAGTTTGTAGATGAGTGAAAGAACCATTTTTACAATCTTCATGATCTTATGACATTTTATGTTGTTTCGAAGAAGAATTCATTCTCAAACATCAAATTATATTTGAAGTTTGTAGATGAGTGAAGGAACCATTTTTACGATCTTCTCATGACATTTTATGCTGTTTCGAAGAAGAATTCATTTGGCACTATAAGAATTCAAATTGGCACTATATTTATATATATTTGTAGATGAATATTCAGAATTCATTTTCAAATTGGCACTCTATTTACAGTTTGTAGATGAATGAAGAAATCATTTTTACGATCTTCTCGTGTGACATTTTATATATGCTATTTCGAAGAAGAATTCCAAATTGGCACTATATTTATAGTTTGTAGATGAATGAAGAAATCATTTTTACGATCTTCTTATGTGATATTTTATATATGTTGTTTCGAAGAAGAATTCCAAATTGGCACTATATTTATATATATTTGTAGATGAATATTCAGAATTCATTTTCAAATTGGCACTTTATAGTTTGTAAATGTATGAAGGAACCATTTTTACAATCTTCTCGTGACATTTTACAGATGTTGTTTCAACAAATAATTCATTTTCAAATTGGTATTATATTTATAGTTTGTAGATGAGTGAAAGAACCATTTTTACAATCTTCATGATCTTATGACATTTTATGTTGTTTCGAAGAAGAATTCATTCTCAAACTTCAAATTATATTTGAAGTTTGTAGATGAATGAAGGGACCATTTTTACGATCTTCTCGTGTGACATTTTATATATGCTGTTTCGAAGAAGAATTCATTTCCAATTTGGCATTATATTTATATATATTTGTAGATGAATATTCAGAATTCATTTTCAAATTGGCACTATATTTATAGATGACTGGAGGATGTATTTTTACCATCTTCTCGTGACATTTTACACGTGTTATTTAGAAGAGTAATTCATTTCCAAATTGGCAGTTGGATATTAGCGGGTTGAAAAGTAGATTATAGTTAAAATTTCGAATAAAAGTTACTTGCGAAGTGAAAACTTAATTTAAAATGCTCGACCAACATTTATTATAGCCACTACCACAAGTGACACGCTCCTCGTATCTCGTTCGTTCAGCAGAATAAAATTATTCTGAATGATAGAATTAAATAACTTTATTATCAATCTTGTTAAAAATTTCTCTCTGCTGCTTTTTGAAAAAAAAACCGATACACGATAATCGATTTACCGATTATAAAAATAAACCAAAAACTCTTCTCACAGAGATTCGATTCGCAACAGCGAAACGCGAAAGAAAAAATGGCGTAAAAATTCGAAAGAATTTAATAGAATATTCCAAGCGAATATTGTTAACGTTACAATTGTAATGAAAGTTTCCAATGTTTGGAAAGCGTACATCATCGATGAGAATATTTTTCCTTACGTAGAATAGAGTCTCCCTTTTCTCTCCCCCTCCTTCTCCCCCCCCTCCCTATAATCATAATCGCCGCGCGCGAGGACCAAACCTTCTCCTCCCGACGAGATGGAATTTACCTAGGTCGGTCTAGGCAGAGGGAGGAAATGAAAATTCCTCTAGGAGGGGTTGAATTAATACGTGTTCTTTTGTCGAGTGAAATGTTCTCGTTTCGAGCCAGTTGATCCGGCGATAAAAAGAAGGGGGTGGAAAGGGAGAGGAGACGGGTGTCGAGCGAGAATTCTTGGCAGAGTCGATTCGAAATAAGTAAGGGGCCTCCATTGGAGA
This sequence comes from Apis laboriosa, assembly GCF_014066325.1. Taxonomy (NCBI): domain Eukaryota; kingdom Metazoa; phylum Arthropoda; class Insecta; order Hymenoptera; family Apidae; genus Apis; species Apis laboriosa. The sequence continues at coordinate 152,551 of NW_025223437.1, read as the reverse complement.
GACAGAGACAGAGACAGAGACAGAGAGAGAAATTCATTTTGAACGATGTACTTTTGTCACAAAGTCGTAAGAGTAATTGGTTTAGCCTAATTTAGAACGGAGTTGAGGGATGTCTTCCCAGGCAGTTGACGCTTTGGAAAGATTATAATCGAGATTGCAGAGTTCGTATCGCGTAACAATAGTATACGAGTAGTTGCATTGGAATTAGGAAAAAGATGTTGTTGAGAGTTTCCAAGTTATTCAGTTTCAGGCTTAATGATGCTTAATAATCTCATCTTGGGACGATTGGTAACGGGGAAAATTTAATTTAGTCCAAGTTATAAAGTTTCGATAATCTTAAGTAATAATAATAATCGCAAATAATTGTATAAATGTTATTCGAGCATTTAACAAGTAATTTTATTCGAAATTTTTAACATCACGTATTTCATCTGGAATTGTTGAGGAAACAATCGTGCGAATCAAAGGAATTTTCCTGCATCTCGTTCCTTCCTTCCTCCTTCTTTTTTTTTTTTTTTTTTTTTCGTATCTCACCAGTGTTCGTTAAAAGTACTTCTATCGAGGAAAAGTATAGGGAGGGTATCAGAACGAACGAAGTTATATCAGAGAATTTATAAAGATAGCTCTAGCTCGTAATGAATACCCTTTGAAGAATTGTTTTTCTTTTCTTTCTTTCTTTCTTTCGAAAGAAGTTCTCACTTATTAAAGTGAGTACTTTTTTATTTCATTAATTTTTAACGAAATTTATTAAAATATCATTTATTAAAAATTCGTAACATCGATAAAAATAAAAAAAAATCACACTGCATTTATTCACTCGTTCCACTACGATATTATTCATACAAGTTTCCTCACGTAATAAGGTATCGTATATATATCGACGGAGCGAAACGAAACAAAATTTCTTTGAAATTTCTTTGAAATTTCGCGGAAGAAAAATCGAAATTTATATCAATTTTCCGCGTGCCACTTCCTCCCCCTCCCTCTCACCATTTATCTCTATCCCAGTTGACAGCAGGCAGAAGCTGACCAGCTTTGAACGGGACGTATTGCCGCGGGGGGCATTGTTCCTCTCTGCGCGACCGGCGCGCGAAAAGTTTTCGCGAGATTTAAATTTGTACGCGCGGAAATGGAAGCTTTTAAGGGGATTCGATCGAATTTATTCGACGAAAACTCTTTGCTCGTATTTTATCAGCTGTGCAAATAAGTTCTTTTCCCCTCTTTTTCTTTCTTTTTTTTCAAATTCAAAATTTTATTACGTAAATCGGAATTGTAAGATTACCCAATTGTTTCAGACGGATGCCAATCTTTCTGCCAATTCTTCTTCTTCGTTTGAGTTGGATTCTCGTCGAGCCATTCCTCTGACTCACCGTCGTCCAACTTTCTCGATGCATGGTGAATAATTTTTCGAATTGAAATTTCCAAATTTGCATCTTTGGTATCACTTTTTCACCATTTCAGTAGCTTCGACAGCCGATTTTCTGAGCTGGAGTGACGCCATATTCGCTCGAAATTGTTGCACAGAACTCTTGTTGCCACTCTTCTTAAAAATATAAGAACGATCTTTCAGATGGCGCCACGAACGGAAGTTATGGTAGATAAAAAGGGGAAGGAACTTATTCGCACACCTCGTAATTAACCCCTCGTTTTACGATTCAAGTTCCAATAGCAACAAGAATGTCTGGTTAAGTTGCTTAGTTTTCGTAGTTCACAATGTAAAAGTAAAATCGCTATTATCACTATCGCTGTTTAAAATATCTATCAAATTATTCGTTGCAATCTTGACAGAACTTTTGCACTTTCATTAAAAACGCTTATTTTTCTTTTTGACGATATTTTTAAGGATACCTTTCTAATATTCTAATATTTTAAATATTTCTAAAGAAAATACATTTGCATCGTTCGAATACGAAGTAATTCGAAAAGAAGTTATGATCGTAGAAAGAAAAGGAAGGAACTTATCGGTAGCCATCTCGAAAAAAGAAATCTTCCATTTCATAGATACAACTGCAGATGCACGAATATATGCGAATGTATAATAGTCACGAGCATGTAAAAATAAAATTTTTTTCACTCTTGAACCCGATCTGTGATCATCCCCAGAATCAAGACATTCGCAATAGCAGAATCAATATTACACGCAATTGTTTCAGATAGATATAATCTTTCTGCCAATTCTTTTCACGTTTTTCGAATTCTCGTCGATTCCTCTAATTCATCGAACGATCGTCGATCTTTTGAATTAAAATTCTCAAATTTAATACCACTTTTTCACCATTTCAGTAGCTTCGACAGCCGATTTCTTAAGCTGGAGTGGCGCCATATCGCTCAAAATCGTTGCATTGGAAACTCTCAGACCGTTCCACGAATAGAAGATGTGATGGTAGGAAAAAAAGGAATTTATTTGAACACCTAATACTATTATAACTTATACATCAAATATAATAAAAAAAATAATGGACGTACATTTTCCAATTCGTGTCAAATTTATCTCTAGAAAGAAAGAGAAAGAAAGAGAGAGAAATTTGAATACAAGCCACGCGATGCAACAATCGTTTCAAGTAATAACTTCGTTTGCGGATCAAGAAGCAGAGTGGTTTCCTTCTTTTAAGAGTCGCAACATCAAAGTGGGACGCGATCTTCGAGGTCGAATAGAATCCTTTCGACGCACGCATTTCGACGAGGAGGAGGAGGAGGAGGGGGAGAAGGAAATCGAACTGTCATCCAGTGGCAACCAACGACCGTATTTTTACCAACAGCCGAACACAAAGAGCCGGGTTCGATACCGCCACTTGGAAGAAACGATGGCTGTATCCTCCCTTTCGTGAAAAGGACACTCGATAATTTATGAATAATATATCTCGCGATATCTCTTTCACCTATGAATAATTCCCCAAGAAGAAAGTTTCTCGGGTTTCTTCGAATATTCCCTGTCTTAAAAAAAAAAAAAAAAAAGTTTGCTCGCTCAAACAAGTTTGATTAACTTGGATAATTACAATCGTGTTTACAATTCGAGATATTCTTCGTCCAACTTTTTCACTTAGTTTGTCCTCGAACAATCGTAGACACGAATATCACGATGAGCACGATAATAAGGGAATAATGGATGAATCAAAGAAATACACACATGGTATACATCGTTCTCAAAAGTAAGAATGGACAGTAAATTTCGAACGATTCTGTTTATTTGTCTTGGATTATGTACTCGAGGCAACAAAAGCCTTTCGCGCTTTTATCTCGAAGGAAAATTGGCTGATATATAAGTAGCACGACCCCGTTTTGGTCGGGCACACGTTCGAGCGGAAGTCGAGTAAGCAGTATACCCGTTATACCAGCCACCGGACAAATTTACGGACAGTTTACAATCGCCTCGAGGGCAGGTGTGTATATCGTCCACGATACGCCTTTATATTTCGAGTTATCAAATATTTTTCATTTCGAAGGATACATTGAAATTCGTACCAAGTTCCTTTCCTTCGTGTACTTGTTGAAAGTAATTGAACTGAAACTTAGTACTTTTTACAAGAATCGATTTCATCGACGAAGTGATTTTTTAAAAGAAAAAAAAAAAGGAAATTCACGATTCACATTACTATGCTCGATAACTTCATTCGTCGATATTTTTCTCGATTTTCCAACCGCAACAAATATAACATTCCGATACCTAAATTTAAGTCAATGGAAACAAAATTCTAAAAAAAAAAAAAAAAAAATCACAAAAAACGAAACCAAAAAAACCACAGAAACCACAAAAGAATCGGATTTTCTCCCCTTCCTCCTCCACCCATTATCGATTGTCGTCCAAACAATGCAAAATTTATATTACACGCGTTTAAAAAAAAAAAAAAATTGCTACTGCAAACTCCTGGTCCAAACTTTTTTTTCCGATGGGCAAACAGAGGAGAGATCGGGATGGAAGGCAAATGTTTGAAATCGTCGTATAACAGTAGCGCGATTATTTTTCGCATTTTATTTTACATCCCGTAAAAAACGAAGAAGAAGAACTCGTGGCTTCCACGTGTTTCATGGAGAGAGGACCAAGGATAAAAGGAGAGGAGGGGGGTGAAAAAGCGAAACGATTAATGAGAAAAAAATTTTATGCGAGGAGGATCTCGATTCTTCGATTCGATCGATTATGCAACTTGTTTCGCGCGTTCTTTTGCGAAAATCTGAATTGCGTTGAATGGCGACAAAGGCTTATTAATGGAGGCGGGAAATTCGATACGCGTTGCTCGTTGGATATAAATCGCTCTTTGGATATAAATAAAGGATAACCTCCTTTTTCCTTTTGTTTCGAAGACTCGAATTTCCGTGAATGGGAAATTAAATTCCTCTGTTTGATAGAGCTGGTTTATATGTTCGATCGAACGGAACGAGGACGAAACCGGATATTACCGGAAAATTTGCTTTCTTATAATCGGGGAATAAAATTCGCGAGTGAAATTTTTAACAGCTCCTTCGCCCTGGTGGTAATTTTCTCTTGCAGCGGAAATAAAAGGTGCAATCTCACGGTAAATAAAGGCGACTTTATCAACAGAGTTACTTTCATTTAACGACTCGAAGCGCGAAACTTGAATCTTGGTCCTTTTGCAATTAACGTCACGTCCGATGGTATTGATGTCGCGCGTCGGTTGACGTTAAAAAAAAAAAAAAAAAAAGAGAAAGAAAATTGGAAGAAATGGAATATGTTCGAGAGAATTCTCGATTTGTTTCACGCGATTAAAAAATTTAATTTTTCTTCTTTCTTCCTCGCGCGAAATTTTCTTCGAGAGTAAAATTTAGTGTAAAACTCGAAGCTTGTGCAGGGTCAAGGGGAATTAAGGTCGACTCAAAAGTCGTCGGAGACAAAATCTAAATTGCCCGCGGCAAAGCTTTCTCTTTCGTTTACCTTCCCTCCATATATATATTCCTTCGATGTTTCTCGACAAGAACCGCCTTTGAGATAGCCCGAGCAACGTGAAAATTTTGTTAACACGGATCCGCTCATTCGTAGGCTAAAAATGTTGCTGCGAGCATTATTGGACATAGTTGTCTATCCATGTTCTGAAAATGTTTCTCTCGATACGAACGAAAGTATTAAATTTCTCTCCCGCGTTATTTTTCGTATCTTCGAAATAAAGAAAAAGAAAATTCGTTTTCTTTCTCCTATTGAAGCGACGAAATTTCGAACATTGAAACTCTCGAGGATCGAGAGACTTTTACAGATCGGTGGAATAATTTTTCAAATTTTACTCGACCTTCATCATTGTTTTTTTTTTTTTTTTTACCATTATTATAATGGTAGAGACGATGAAACATTAGGGGAAATGAAGTTCTTCAATTTTTCAAACTTTTTTTATATTATAGAGATAATTTTTCTATATCTTTCCTTTGTATCAAGTTTAATCTATATAAGAGGAATTAAATTGAGCGTGTAATTTCATAAGGGATCTAATTTTTAATTTTTCGCGTTTCGAAGATCGAAGATTGGAGGAAGATCTGAAAGCGGAGAATATCTATCAGAACCGAAAAGCGGAGCGTCGTTTCGATTTCAATTCCACGAAACTCGACTCGTTCCGTTTCGTACTTTCCCATCGCTTTCAGAACCTGGAGTATCCAGTTGATGTCATTCTTTCGCGATTCATCTCATTTCGTTCGATTATCTTCCTCTTCTCTCTCTCTCTTTCTCATCTCATCTCTCGTCTCCCGAATATTCTCATTTTC